>NW_010159595.1:5762-17563 GCF_000695765.1 Mesitornis unicolor
TCTATTTTCTCCTCCCATCCTGGGGGAGGAGGGGAGTGAGCAAGGAACTGAGGGGGTGTTTGACTGTTAGCTTGGCTAAACCTATGACATGAAGTCCTAAGTATGTTTAGTTTCATTTGCAATGTTTACAACCCATTTTCTTCTTCTACTAGTGGAGGGAGCCACGCTGGGCTAATCTGTACAAGACGACTTCCATCTTTATCATTATGACAGTCAAATCTGTGAAATATAAATAAAAAAATAAATAAATACCACAGCAAGAATGGTCTGCTCAGCCTGAACATGAGGTTCCTTTGCATGCACTGGTGATGCTACACAGTCACACAACAGGTGACAATCTGAAACCTAGCTCAAACAATAGGAAGATGTGTTTTCCCCCTCACAGTTCATCAACTTAAAATCCAGTATCTTCCCCACAAGGATGTGCAAAAGATGTAAAATTCACTTAGCCCAAATATTTTGCAATTCTACTAGATTTTTTTTTTCATTCTTTCATGGCATCACAGTGTTTCTCTGAATTAGAAAGTAACAGCACAATAAGGGCAGGTTTGTACAGCACAGTAGTTGGTGCTGAGGACTTAATGCCCACAACACATGCATCTGGGGGGGGTTTACTTTGGAGTAGCTTTAGTCTTGCCACATAGACAGGGCTCCTATTAGTGGTTAGAGTGCATTAGGTGCATTTTCAGAGCACATTTTCTGAGCTTTATGGGGGATGAAGGGGAAGGGTGGGGGAGGAGAGAGAGAAGTCATTCATATATTCCAAGACTGTTTCAGGATATGTGCCAAAATATTTTAAATGTTAGCAATTGGGAGATAAAGTGCATTCTTGATGCAGCCTTAAAAACTAATATGGATGTTAGTTATTCAAAGAAAGTGAAAAAGAATTCCAGTTAAAAAAAATACCTGCAGCAAAATAAGAATGCTGTTCTATTTCTTTATATGCAATCCCACCAAAGTTAACTTTATGAAATATGTAAGATAAGGTACATTAACAAATGTACTTTCTCCTTCATTCTGTACCACATATGCCACAGCATACTTGATGCTTAAGGTCTAAAAGCCCAGTGTATTCTGTAGTTTGGGTCCCTTCTATTTCCTGGCATATCCAAGCTCCCCATTAAAATGGGCAAGTAGTTATTTGAGTGAAATGATGTCTGAAAATAACTACTTTTCTACAATAGGAAATTAAGAAAATTGTTAAAATATCACACCTATTCTTTAGATAATTATGATCTATTCTAATAGATATGTAAGATTTGTCTTTGAGTTTCTTTCTGGATGGCTTATTCCTCATATAACCTGGTGTTACTGATTTCACCAAATATTTTCCAACCACAGTCATTCAGGCAAAGAAAAAATAAATACCTATATTATGCAGCAAGCTGAAATAATGGACATCCTGTGCCCAAAGTAAAGGGGACACTTAGAAGCAGAACTGTTTCTTTTTTCATAGAAATTTACCACTTCATTGCTTACAGAAGATTAGTATAGACATTATACACAAAAATATACTATAGTATCCATACTTTGCATGTCTCAACAGATATGTTACACAAAAGCCTGCAAAGATAATTAGTCTATTTCCGAACACATCTTACCTTGCAGTCACTGGCAGGCCTGGGAACCATAGCTTTGAACAAATGTGAACTACATTTGTGGAGTTTAAATAACAAATCAGTTTATTTTTGACTTTTGCAACATAGCCACTAAGTAAAATTTAGCATCTGTAAATGGCCTCTGTGTCCTAGTGAATGGATTCAAGTTAAGGAGGGGAGCTTTGTGGTTGGCCCCTCTCCAGAGTTTGAGGCTTCAGGCTACATTCCTGGGATTTGCTGTCCATGGACTCTTTTTTTCTGTGATTAGGTAGTTCTCTGTTAGAACTCATGGCAGCAAATCAATGTCCTTTTCATATTACTTGCTCTGCTTTCTTAACCTCTTAGAGCTCAAAACCCAGAGAGGCCATATTTCATTCCAGCTATATATCATACTGGTAATTTCCCGTTGATTAACAAATATGCTACTAATGTTTACTAGTGGTCCTACCCTAATCCTTATATGCATTCACCACTTCCTGCCTGGCAGAGGTAGCAGTGTGATCTGTCCTGGGAGTAGACCAGACGTGTGCTCCTGGGTCAGCTAACTTGGCAACTGTAAGACATAAATACAAGATAAAAGATAAAAATAGCATCACATTGGGAAAACTCTAAGAAAAATGTTCAAACACACCTTCTTCAGGAATTGGTTGGAGAAGAGAAAAGGTGAGGGCAGAGGAACTATGATCCTTTCTTTTTTTCCTCTTCTGGTCTTTGAGCAGAATATAAGTGGTTAGCTGAGAATTCAGCATGAGGGTGGTGGTACCACACCTACACTTTGTCCTCTCAGAAAACACATATGAATGTGTGATTGGACCACCTGAACAACAAGCTGTATTGCTGTTGGCAATGGTTCTTGATACTTGGTTAGGAAACTGCAGACTTTGAAAGTGATAGGGCCTGTTCCTAATGAGTGCATTACAAACCCTCCAGGGGTACCACAGGGGAGCGAGGTGGACAATCGCTGCTAAAGAGCCTCCACTCACCCTGCAGAAGCTAATGCTTTTGCTCTGGCAATCCCAGTTCCCAGCAGGAAGAGTCTCCTGGCTGACAGTGAGAAAAAAATATGTAAATTCTCACTCTCATGAAAATGATAGGACTAGCTATCATAGGACATAGAACAAATTACAGAGTTTTTATAAAATGTGTGTATGTGATAAAATATAAGCACTAGAATAAAAAAAATATAAGCACTAGAATAAGATTGGACTATTTTTCCCTTTGAGTTATTGTTTCTACTTTGCATCAAGAGTCTAAGCTCAGGAAAGCTCATAGTAACTTTGTCTTTACACTTTCCTCAGGAGACTGCAATTAAGTTTTCTCTTGCACAAACAAATATTCAATGAGCAAGAAAAATATTCATATGTGCATTATGGAGAACATAGCATTAACTTTTCCTGCTATTGAATGATGTGATTAAAAAAAAAATCACTGAAGTTTTCAAACATACAGAATTGGAAGTGAACCAAAACATTACGAGTAGAGCAATTAGCTGAAGTGTTCAGTCGTAACCTACAAATTAGCACTGAGCCAGAGCTTTCCTCCAGCATGTAAATGGCAACAAAAGGCAACAAAACTCATGCAGACCTTTCAGTCTTTGTCTTCCGTGAAGCATCATGCACTGAGTCTCACAAAGGCAAAGGAAAGCTCTCTCCCTAGGTTAAGTTACATGGGATGGAAAAGCAAGACAAGAAGGCTGCAAGCAGGTCACTGCCTCCCACAGAACCTCACCAGAGACTCCTTAATTACAACTCATTCCTATGCTGTTCTCCAGAAAACAAAAAAGTTGCAGCACAAATACCCAGACAGAAGAGAATATGGAAGTTGCAGATTATGCCATTAGGAAAAAAAAAGTCAGAAAAATGAGGCTCACGCACTACATATGAAATTTAAGCAATTTAAGAGATTCACTAACAGAAAACCTTGCATATCAACATTTGTGCTGCTCTATCTAGCCTAGCATACAAGTACTGTAAAGAAGTTGATTATTTTATACATACAGCCTTTCTTCTGGATGAGAGGAACAAAATAGAAGTTTGAAGGAAGGAACACAAATCTTTTAACATTCCACTGTAGCATGAGAATGTGGCATACACATTTTTTCCCACAAGATACAGCTGCATAGCTTCATAACCTACCAATTAAAATAGGGGTCCAATTAAAACAGAGGTCTACAAGCCTGTAAGAGCTACAACTTCCAGAAGCTTGAATAAGATTACAACAAAGTCAGTACAACTAAAATATTGCCAGCTTCTTCTTCAATAAAACACTGATAGAATACCAATATTTGAAGCATGTAGTACACAGCTGTGATCTGCCATTCAGAGTAGGAGTGTTTCATTTAAAGACACTTACTTTTCAATGCTATATAAGGAATTTCAGGTATTTGCTGTTATTCCATTTTGTCTCCCCCAAAACAATAAGCCATAGGTTTGGATTGCTGTTCTGTGGAAACAGCTAAAAAGAGAACAGATTGTTGTCACAATGATTTTGTGAGGCCTTTGTAATCAAGCATTCTACTGAACACTATAAGAAACAGCACTTCTCAAAGACAAAATAATCTAGATGATGGAAAGACCATTTTCCTTTGACTCACTGATTGTTGTTCTTTTCTGTCGAGTCCCATGCTCCCAGCTGCTGCAGCATGGCTTGCCAATACATGAAGTACAATCACTTTTCCTGATTTCCTGGTTGTTTCGGAATGGGGGAGGGAGGTGCACTTGATGTAGCTTCCAGGTCAGAGCCAAAAGGCCTCCTTTTACACTTTCTTCATTAGAAGCACAGACTCATGGCTCTGCCTGCAGAAGATTGACTCTATTTACTCTCTTTAGCCACATATTCCCTTACTTCCCCAGCGCAGGGATCAGAGTGGGAACTGAACGGCTCACTTGAGTACTTTTTAATACTACAATTTCCAGAAGGAGGCAGGGGGAGAGAAGGGGGAAAGCAAGAGATTCCATGACTATTACTTGTTCTGCTGACAAGCATGTGATCAGTCAGGATGAGGCAAGCAAGGTTTGAACTGTTCCTGTTTAGTGGAAGTAAGTAGGGGAGTGGAGAATATTTAGCTAAACACCACAAAAAACTATCTCTATTAACTAGATAATTACATGGTCCCATCACTGTAGTATCTGAGCACAACCCATATTTACAAGTAGAAATAACATGCTTGCTTTCTTCCCATATGTTTTTGTTTTGTTTTGTTTCGCTTTTAATTCTTTCTATTCTGTATGTAATAGAAGCAGTTTAATATATAGGATTTTAGTTCTCAAAAAAACTATTGGTATACAACAACAACAAATGAGATAAGCTAAGTCACAAAGCTACTTGTATTTTAATTTTGAGAACAATTAATTCCCCACTTATTACTTTCCCCACTTTGGTGTCTTGTCTGTAACCAAAGCTGCAACCGTCATTGACCTGGTCTACATTGGGTTAGCTATTCACATCTGAAAGTGAAAATTTACCTCCATCATGAATACACCTATCAGGAGTACTGCCAGCTTTCTTTACATCTCGTCACAGTTTCCTTTTTCTAGTGTGAGGGACTCATAAAGAAAAAAGTGGTTTTTCAGCTAATTGGTGCTAGTTTCTGAAGCAGAACCGTGAATAGATCTGTACATTATTGCCAAAATAAGAAAATGAGAGAGTAGTTCTTCTGCACATTGATTTTAAGTATGGCTTTTCCTTTTGGTTTGAGCTGCAGCTTTTCAACATGTATTCGGTTTCCTAGCTCTACACTATCAAAATTCATATATGAAAATGCCTCTGCAGGACACAAATTCTCTGAAACATTCTACTCTTCACCCACCCAGCATCTCATCCATCTTGAATAGATTTGGCCACAAGCAACTATTAAGACAACCACTCAGAGCGTGAGTGTGTTTTCGGTCTGCAGGAAACATTGCACTCTACCTCTTCCAGTGTTTCTACCAAATTTCTGCTCCTCTTGTAGTTTCATGCAAATAATAGGGGAATTCTTACATCCATATGATTCTTTAAAGTTTAAAGCATAAGCCTCTTCAAATTCCAGATATGTGAAAGTAATTATTTTACATAGTACTTTGTTACCATCAAAGACATCAGTCTGAACTAAGTTAGCTCTATCTAGATACCGAAAAGCAAATGCTGAAGCATCACTGCAGTGTGCTGTCCACGTGGTTTATTGAAGACCTGTTACTGGTTAGAAATTATTTCAATCAAGCACATGTAACTTAAGGATGTAAATACTCCTTAACTACAATTAAAACATATCACCCAAACATTGCTATTCTTCTAAAAGTATTCCTAGAAACCATAGTACATAGTATCATAGACCCTTCTCAGCTCAGTACAGTAATCATGGTGTTTATGGTTCATTTACATTGTTGCAGTTGTTTTTCCTTCTTCCTGCACTTACATTAAGAATGTATAGCTTTTAACTTTTAAATTCAGAAAGGAAAAAAAACGGTTGCAAAGGCAACTGAGTGCACTTTAGCAAGCATGACTACTTTTTCCATCCTTTCATGTTTTTGACACAAGCACAGCTTCCAGTAGCTAGCCAGAGACATACTGCTTCTATTTCTTACACTGTCAAACCTTCACCTAATTTCTTCAGCAACACAAAAAATGTTAAAGTTGGCTGAGGTGAAAGAAAGAACAGCTTTTCTATAGGACACTGAGCAGACAAGGTTTTTGTTTAAAAAACAAAGGAAATATATACAAAAACATTTTAAAAGCTGTTGTCAGGTGACTGTTCATCAAAGAAACCTTGTTCAGACCATGTCAGAATGGCCTAATGACTGTGAATCACCATCATGCCAGTTCCAGAGTAAGAAATGACTCTTCTTGCTGCAACACTTTTCATTGTTCTTGTTCAGACTGAAGTAGAGTCAAAATGGAAGCTACTTCTTGTGAAGTTTCTTTCATTTCAAAGCTCAGTAATATATGGTATAGTAATTTGCACCTTCTTTTAGATGGGGAGATATAAGTGACAAGGCTGGTAATTGTTTCTGAAGGCTTTGTCGTCACTTATCTAGGGATTAGCACGGGAAAAATCCTTGTAAGATTCTTTATGAATTAGTGACACCTGCTGGACAAACTAGGCTTTTAAAAAAACATCTCCCTGGAGTTACATCATCGTATTACTCTAGAAAACTTAACTTAAAAGCAGCCACAGCTTCCTTTAAAAAAATGATAATAAGAAGAACAATCAAAAAACCACACCACAGAAGCAAACACACAAAACAGCACAATATTGTATCTGTCTTCAAAGTCCTCAGTCACATCAGGTGACATTTGTGCAAGACAAATGAGCTAACACAACATTAATCTAATTTTTTCTGTCTGGAAGAGTATTCTACAGAGAACTGAGCAAAGACAGGAATTACATTTAATGTAGGAGTTCAAAGTCCTCAAATATAGTTTCATTTCAGTTTTAGACTTACTGTTTTCAAAATTCTCTTGGAAAGAGAAAAGACCCTCATCTCCAGGACGTGTTGCCTTGTGGGGTGCTGTGGAAGAGACGTAGTAGTGGTTTTCAGCCGGGATCTGCTTAATTGAATGTGTTTTAAAGGAGTGCATATATCCAAATAGGGGGAAAACAACAACAACAACAACTACAAAGAGAAAAAAAAAACACAAATAAAAAAGGAAAAAAACCAAACCAAACCAAAGGGTGAAGAGAGGAACATTCATACATATAGCCCCAAAGAGTAAATGCGCCCTTTGCACAACTCTTATTAGTAGACATTAGTAGTGACACTACAATTGGTAAGTAACAAAGCTGTTCTTTAGAAATTTTAGATAAAGGCTAAAAAATTAACACACACGCGCGTGCGCGCGCACACACACACACACACACACACAAAGAAAAAAACGGAAAAAAAAATCTCTTTATTTCCCTGTAGCTGCCAAAGTAAGCCAGAAGAAACAGTTGAAGTCAGATGCCTGATGCCACGAAATACAAATTAGAACCATAATACGGAGTCAACTTCAAGGAGGAGCTAGATCACCATCTATCGAATATATGGATGAAGTCTTTAGCTGGTATAAAATAATTATTACTTCTGTAAACAGTACTTCTATTTCTGTCTGTCTTCTTTACACATTTCCTCACTAGAACAAATTGAAGAGTACTGTGATAACATTCAGTACCCCAGAAAGATATAGCATATTCATACCATGCCTCAAGACATTGAATGGAAACACAAAGTACCTTACCTAGTATCTACCTGCTCAATAATTTTCTAGGCAAGGAATATATATATTTTTTTTAATTTTCCACCACATGGATCCTCCAAGATCTGTAATAAGACTGACACACAAAAACCTAATGGCTACTTTACACACAGACTCTGGACTTTTGTACTGTTTATAGAGTTCTTCCTAGTAATATCTCAAGTAAATCACAGGTTGCAAGCAATTTATTCACAGCAAAACATAACAATCCTTGCAAGTAGAACTGTATTGAAATAGGCATATCAATAATACACAAATTATTCCAATTATACATCAACTATAGTTGATTGTCTGAAGCTCTTTGAATGATGCTCAGAAAAAGAAAACAATTCTGGAAACAATCTATGTATATAACATTCTTACATAATATGTTTACTGTTAATAAGGCATCGTAAAAACTAGTGCTTTTGTGAGCCAAAGTAAATCTAACAATCTACTATGACTGAATTCTATTATGCACATAAAATTTGCACATTAAATGTTTCTTTATCATTATGGCTTTGTATTTTTATGGTGTTTTACTTTTTTGAGCTACTACTTGGCCCTACTTTCTTAAGGAAAAGAAAGTCCTGCAATCACACTGCAGGTGGACTAGGTTGTTGACCAGACTCGAGAGATGGTACTTGATCTCTTTTTTAGAACTATTTTGTTATCTAAGGACAGGAAGATGGCAAAAAGGGTTCACCAAGAAAGGTTCCAGTGAAACCAAGAGACATCATGCTTGTAATTCTGGTAAGCACTTGAAAAAGCAAAAGAAAATAATATGATTAACTATCACATGTCAAATTAGATGTGTTGCACACAAACACAGTGTGTCTTTTGAAAAGGGAAGTGTTGCCACACGAACCTAATGGATCTGAAGGGGTCAACAGGCTTATGAGTATGATTCATCTGGTTGATATATGGGTGTGGATTGCCAAAAGGCTTTTGGGAAGATTCTGCCTTTCCAGTCAGTGGATAAGGACAGCAAGGGAAGTCATTGTATTTCCATATACATACACAGAAAAAAAATGCATTTTTTACAGTGAAACATCATGGCTTCTTTTAAAATCCTGTTGTGTAATTGGCCTCTTCCTCTATCACAGGAGCTATTTAGCAAATTAGTAAAGGAGGAGGAGTACTAGCTAGTTCACTCACAAATGTTCCAATATCTTCAAGCCAATCCAAAGGAGGTAAAGTATGCAGCGAGTCTTTCACTTATAAGATGGTTGTAAGATAAAAAGAAGCTTAAGCCTCCAGCAGGGTGGAGAAAACTCAGGCTAATTAAAAAAAAAGCAAGAAACAAAATTCTGCTGAGAAAAAAATAAAATTTACATTTCACCAGTGGTGTCCATGGCAAAATTTGCAGTAAGACAAACCAGCTAGTAAAAGAACTCCTTTTTTTCAAGAAGTTACAAAACAAAAGATTTTGTTTGGTTTCATCTCTCGTTCAAGACATTATTATTTTCATGTTTCCCAGGCCAGGATTCTCACATTTGCTTGTATCCTGTCCCAACGTAAGCGATAGACATAGCACTATGAGCACCACGCATTACAATTCACACTTGCATAGACCACCACTATTGCACATCATTCCTGTGATTGTAGCAGATCAAATAATAGAAAAATATTTAACACGCATTCTCCAAATGCACTTGTGCAAGGAGATCTGACCAACCATGACCTTTCAGTCACTGTTTCACAAACGAAAAGCAATACTCTGCAAAGAACAATTTGACAACATCTGCTCTGCACTTGATAGTTTCACAAATAGTACTAGGGAGAAAATAGTTATTGCACATGACAAAGCAGGGGAGGGGAGCTGTTTGTTCTTCCAGGTAATTCACTTCAACCATGAGTGGGATTCTTCTAGCCAGTCAAGCTTACTTGTCCACCTGCAAGTTGTGTTGAAGGACCAGGATTTCACCCTCAGATCAAGAAATTCCAGTTTAAAACATAATGTCCCAGAAAATATCTTTACTAACTTCTATTATAAAAAAGTGAGATCAGGTTGTAGGAAAGAGGAAAAAAGAAAAAGAAAGAAAGAAAAAACACAAAGAGTATTTTTTACATTTGAAACTAGAGTGGTTTAACCAGGTCTCAGTGAAAAAATATTTTCACTAGTTCTGGCCTCTTAGATACCATAAATACAATAAATGTCTTTCCTGTTAGATTTCATACACACTTGTGGTATCACCATTGAAATATATTTTGGGATAATGGCTACTCACAGTTGTAATTTCTATATATTTTTTATTTTTGTTTTTTAATGTTGACTTTTGAGAAGTAAGGCTGCATCCTAATTAAATCATGGATAGTACCATGCTCAGCTCTTGGTAGCAGGTACTATTTCATTCCTGTTGAGTTAGTTCTTCCTGGAAAATAAAGAAGAAGAAAAGAAAATGTCATATCTGCTCACAGTGGACAACCCTGACTAACTCTGTAGAAGAGACCTGAAAAAGAGAAAAACAAACACTGTTTTTGAGAGAAAACAGCCAGGCTAGGATCCAGTCAAATACAGCAAGGGACAGGTATCTATGCTAGCATGGATTAGAAGCAGCAGAAGAATAAACCTAACCTCCTCTTAGCGACTAAGTTCATGCAGAAGTAGCAGGTAAGTGGGTTTTCAGAGAGGTTGCGGTGTTTTGTCTTGTTTCCTTTCAAAGGTAGGCTTGTGTCATGTGAAATGCTAGGGAGTAGGATGGTGGGCTAGACACCAAGGTGACCTCCCCTTGCTGATGGGGTACTGTCTCCCAAGGGCTGAGCCAGGTGGGCAGAGCTGCACACAGACAGTGGGATGCATCAGTGGCCCCGTCATGGCAGGTGATGAACCAGGTCCAGGGGCCAGCCAGGAGAAGCTTAAGATGGGGCCATCTGTAGGGGTGGGCTGGGCCAAGCTGGCCTACAGCCCCCTCCAGGGCATCCATCCCTGAGCTGAAGTGGGACCTCAGCCAGACAGCGGGTAGAGGCCCCAGGGCCAGGCTGATCAGGGTTTTCAGGGCCTATTAGTGCCCTCAAGGCCTTTATGTAAAGCAATTACTTCAACAAATATATTTTCTTAAACAGACCAGGATTAAAAAAAAAATCCCTTTTGGATTTGACTTCTGACAACCATACTACGGCACCAGCAGTCCCCAGGGAGACTGTTCACCAGATAATTCAAGCATGATACCGGAAACAAGAAGTTTCCAAGTCAGACAGCATGTGCCAAAACATCTGGACATGCATACCAGATGACAAATCACATATTTTTGTCATTCAGAATATAATCTCGACAGGTTATCCTCTCCCAGGATTTCCAAAGGAAAGGGATTGAGCACTGTGGCAAATTAACCCAAGTACACTGGCTGTTTCTTATTTCTTACCTGGGGATACAGTGTCAGCTAAAGGACTGGAGAGAAATTATTTAATCTCCTACTTGTGGTTACTCAACATTTTTCCCTTTTATCCATTAATCTTTTACATGTAACCAAGATAATTATATTTATCTATTGCCTAATACTGGAATTCTTAGTGTTTCTAAACCAGACAAGAATCCCTCTGAAATACCTGCAGTATACCCTGTCATCCTAGATTTTGACAACCTAGATAGTTATCTTATAAAAAGCCATATTTTTGACTGTTTGTTTGTAAAATTTAGTGCATTTTAGTTTAGATTTTAGTTAAATAATTTTTCATTTGGTATAGATTCCCATAGTGTCAAAATTAGTAGACTGAACAGTACTGATCTCTGACCCTCCAGGGTCCTACAGACACCACCTGTCCTTCCTTTTCAGGCTGGTAACCCTTAAACCATAACACTCTACATACTGCAAATCATATGAAAACAGGATTTTTCTTGAAATGTCCTATTCTATATAGCTTTAATTCCATTATAGCTTGAGCTAGGAAGTACACAACGGGACAACTGGCAGCGCCGAGGGAAGCCTATTTGGGCTGCAGCCCTATGGCAAGACATCGCTGCCCAGCGATGTTAATGGAGACATTAACAGTGAAGGTCCGGTATGT
>NW_010159596.1:0-4069 GCF_000695765.1 Mesitornis unicolor
CGGGCTGTGAGCCTCCGCTCCCAAGCCTGGGCGATGGCAGCCTCCGCCTCGCTTTCCGGAACGCATCGCTGGCGGCTCCGGGAGCGGTTCGCATCGTCCCCCGGCCCTCAGGCGCTGCCAGCCCGGAATGCTCGCAAAAAGAGGGCGAGAGGAAGGGCTGGGATTTTCCCGGCGGTTTTTCGCTTGCTACGAAAGCCGCGAGCCAGTCGCAGGCTGACCTGTAATCGCATTTTGGCAATCTGGATGTTCCTCAGCGCTGTCTCTCTCTATCTCCCCTTTCTGTCGGGGAATGACATCACCAGGACAGGATTTGATGACTTGGCTGGGTGAGGTGATGGCTCCAGCCCTGGGTACCTTTGTCCTGTAGCTGAGGCGAGTGGACAGTGGTTTTGCCTGTTGCTCGGGAAGGTGAACCCCATGGAGGTTTAGGGTCGGGTTGCATGCTTCTGGCATTATTGTGTGTGCGAGGTTGTCTTTTTTATTACTATCTAAATTTTTGATTCAAAATCCGATTTTTAGTAACATCCAGTGAGCTCTGACTAATGGAGCAGTGAGCCGGAGCTGTGGGTTGGAGGTTTTTGCTGAGGTGTGGCTCTGTTTCCTGTTCTGCAGGGCATTGAGTCTGTTACGTAAATTCCATAGATAGTCTTTAAGTAAAACCTCATATATTCTGGAAAAAGCACAAAAAGAGTGTGGCAGGTCAAACTGGATTTTGAACACAAGTTTTCTGCTGTTATTAAAGATGATTTATTAAATTTAAACACTGCCTTTAGCAGTTGGCATTTGTACCCTTTCCCCCTCAAACACACTGTGAATGTGGGGAATTGTTTAATCATTGCATACAGACATTATAAAAACCCCAAATAGCAACTATTTACAGAGGAAATCTATGTATGTCACTTAATGTATACAGCAGGCTTTCAGCCCTACACTGTTCTGCTGTGCGAAATCTTAACAGACTGTAGCCTGAAAATTCCCCATTGTCCTTGCTGCTCTTTGGTGCAGTTAAGTGGTTTTTATACTTGAATAATGGTATTTGAGGACAAAAGGGTTATATAATGCCTGCTTTCTCTGAACTACAAAATTCTTTCCTATTAGTAAAAGCTGTCCAATAAAATTAGCTTACAAGGAGTTAGTACCTTGTATTCTACAGTATCTATGACTAGGTGTATAAAATCCAGGGTTTTTTGGTCTCTTTAATGACCAGCAAAATGCATATTTTTATGTGAAGAACTGGTTAGATTCCTTGAGTCCAAACAGCAGAGCTTTTTGTGATGCTCTATCCATACAGGAAGGAGAGGCTTCTGGAAGGATGTGGTTTGCACAATTAAGGTCTAGGAAACCCCATTTAATTGCCCATTGAGCTGGCTACCTTTGGATGCAGCAGTGGCCTTTTGATGTGCAGAAGGTCACAGGCGAGCATTTTAAATCTTGCCACTTAAAATCATGTATAAAATAGTCCACGTGTCACTGGGAGGCACTTTCAGCTGCTTGGCTGAATGGAATAATAACATGATGCTTGAAAACTGGCAGTTTCTTTGTCAGACATGGCAAAAAACCTCTGTACTACCAAGCAGTAATATAATGGCACAGACCTTTCTGTGAAGCTTACAGTACGCTGATAACTTGATGCAATATGGTGGGGGAGGGCAGGCTTCAGTCGTGTTGGATCACTAGGTGGCACGCGTGTCATTAGCCCACTAATGTGCAAATACCCCCACGCAGTATTAGGGTCACTATACTGCTAGAAATGACACCTGATGTGATATGAAACCCCAAACACATCTCATTAAGGATTTAATGCCTCTTTGACCATTGCAAGGAGCCTGCTCTGTGTTCTTCACTTGACCAAATCAGATTCTCCCAAGTCGAAGAATGGCATATCTGGTTCTTCATGCGCAGCTTCAAAACAAGTTAGCTTACATGCTCTTGGGAAATGGCTGCATGATGTAGGTGAGTGGATTCTCCTTGCAGAGGCAGAATTCCATTGAAAGTGGCTTTGTAAAAGTAATGGTAAATGACTACTGAAAATCTAAAGGAAGTGTCTTGTAGCTCGACAGAGCTAGAGGTAAACAGTATTCTAAAATCTTCTATTCTTCATGTAGGCTGATCAGCTGACTGAAGAACAGATTGCTGGTAAGTGTCTTGATGAGAAATGATTATTTTCTTGCTAACTCTTTGTGACTGAAAGAAAATATGTCATCTCAAACATAATTATCAAAGTCTTTTCCTATTTCAAATCTGTACTAACACTAAAAAAAAACCAAACAAAACAAACCCCAAAAAAAAAAACACTCTATAAGATCTCTGGAAGATTACTAGTTCATTGCCTCTTAATATAGACTGCTTGTTCCTTGGACTACAGGTAATGATTTTTTTAGACTTTCAGGCTTGAGCCAAGTGCTTCTAGATTTCTTGCAAACAGAAATAATTGCTAGACTCAAATGAACTTGGAGTCAAAGCAGACCTAGGGACTCTTTTCATTTTAGTAAGGTGAAGATAAATTTGAAAAGAAATGGCAACAAATAAACCAGAAGTTTATTTATTAGACTTTAGTATAAGCCAATGTATTTTAAATAACTTCTAACAGAGGGTGTGTAATTTAAACTGGTCACGAGAAGAAGTGTTATTTGACCTTCCAGAGACTGGTCACCCACTTGTGGCTGACATAATTTTTATTGTCTGCTGCCTTAAAAATAAGTGGTAAATAACAACACTATTTGTTCCTTTAAGTCTGTTAATGGTGAATGGAACCTGATGGGTCCTTTCACTTATCCCAGGTAGTTGCTGTTTATGGTGTAATTGTCCCTCAAGCAAGATGATGTTGAAATGCATTATAGAGCTGTAATGCAGATAGTAGCCACATGAAATAAGTTTAAATATACTATGCAAATTATATGTTGGTACTATAAGTAATTTTTCTGTTAATATTTGAGAGTGTTAAGTCTCTCAATACATGGACAGTTAGATAAAATGTTTCTTAAAATCATGCCAGACATTATTAGTGAAGTGCATTTTTTTATGCAGTTTTGTCATGTTGGTGATGTTACTAAACACTGGGACTGTTTCTGCCTCTAGAGTTCAAGGAAGCCTTTTCCCTATTTGACAAAGATGGTGATGGTACTATCACAACAAAAGAACTGGGGACTGTTATGAGGTCATTGGGTCAAAATCCAACAGAAGCAGAATTGCAGGATATGATCAACGAGGTAGATGCTGATGGTAAGTGTTGGAAAGGTAGTTATTAGTGCTGTGATCATATTAAGTATGTATGACCTCCACACTTGGGCTTGAACTGCATAGAGGAGATTCGGGGACATTGATTTCTTGAAGCAGTTTTGAAATACTTGACAAAATCTAAACTCAGAGGGGTGTCAGTTTTTTGATTACTCTGTGCACAGCAGTCAAAAATGCTGAGCAGTATTAGAATCTGAAAAAAGGGGATGGGCAGAGACAGTTACGCTGTTTGTCTTTAATATTTTATGGATCACGGGCTTCCTATTGCTATCTGATGTGCCCTGACCTGCTGTTAACCTGTGTTTCCACCCAGCTTTTTTATACATGTTTCATCAGCCTGTGTTGGCCTTAATAGCTGTGCTGATGTCTGTGGTTTTGTCTAAGGCAAAAAATGTGGTAGGAGTGGAATAGTACTGAACTTCCAAGAACTGAAAACACAACGGGGAGGGACAGCATAGCCTAATTATACTCTTAGATCACTAGTAGATAGCGGGAGGGATTGGATACAGCAGAAAAACCTTTCTGTATCAAGTCTTTCAGAATGATTTTAAATAGGTGCCAGACAGGGTAACTACATGCGTTGTTTCTGAAACCCCAGACAGGCCAGCAGTTACAGAAAGGAAAAAATGCTTTCCTCTGCTCAGTGATGTCAAGACCTTGATCTTGTGTTGGTTGTGACAGTGCTTTTTCTCTAACATCTCTGTAAAAGAAGAGTAAAAGTATATTAGCATGAGTGTAGATTATCGGATTATTAGAGTACATTAATTAATTAATTACGATTACTTTCCTTAAAGTATAAGTTGACCGGTCAGCCTCACCTCCATCCCTGGGA
>NW_010159597.1:0-1453 GCF_000695765.1 Mesitornis unicolor
TTTAATGCCTTTTCAAAGGCAGACAGATCCCGAGCGGGTTCCCAAACTCTCTCTGCGTTATTCGCGAGCAGTTGCGAGCAGCCTCCGGGGCGCCTGGCACATCTGTGACACAACCGAGAGGCACTTTTTTTTCCCCCCTTTTTCTCTTTTTTTTTACTCTCCCCTTATCTCCTTCCCCTTCCCATCATCTGTCCTCTTCTCCGCAAAACAAATCCTCTTGCAGAAAGCACCGGCCCCTCCTGTTCCCGGGGCAAAGGGGGAGGCCGGGGACAAGCAGGGGAGAGCCGTGAGCCGGGTACAAGTACCCGAGGAGGGGGGGGACAAGGGAGGGGGGCAGTTATTTCTGGTGCTTTCCCCTTGAGAACTGGGGCTCAGCGGCTGCTCCGGGTGGGGGGAAAAATCACCTCCAAAATCGCTTTTTTTCGGGAAGCGATCACCTTACCCGGGTGCTTACAGCCCCGAGGCGGCTGGTGCAGAATAAACCCTCCACTTCTCGCTGTATTTCGTATTATTTTTTGGGGGAGGGGGCCAGCGCTGACTCTGAGCTTTGCTCTGCAGCAAAACGCCCTTCACCCCCCCGGCGCCTCGAAAAATCCTGTTTTTCTTTGCTTCACATCGTTTTAGACCTCCCCGGCCTGTCCCCAAAACACCCGAGAATGGAGCATGAAATGCCACAATTGTGTAAAACCCACGGTCAAAACCGTCGCCACCGGCAGCCTTTCCACTAGGAAATAAAATATCTCAAAAAATCCCAAATTATCCGCGGAAATCAAAGAATTCCCCTCCAAAGAAAATCAATCTCTGCCCGAGTGCCCTTTTTCCTCTGGCAGTGTCTTTTCGGAGTGTGAAAATTTGTTTTCCGATGTATTTATTATAGCCAGCAAACGTTCAAATATATATATAAATATGCAAATATATCGCCCTGGGTTTTATAGGCCTCGCCGTGGGAATAGGAGAAACGTTGAAGAGTTTTAAACCAAGCCCGTGAATTGAGGAAAGGAGAGTTCTGGGGAGGAAAAGCCGAGCTGGGTGCGGGTGTGCGGGGCTGGACGGACCGTCCCGGCCTTGGAGGGATGGAGGGGACAGAAACGCTCCCGGAGAGGGGTCGGTGGTGACACTTTATTGTATATAAAATCTCCACGCAGGTCCCAGAAGCGCTTTCAGATTCAAGAAGCGCCTAGGATGGGTTTTTTTGGAGGGGAGAGGACGGGAAAGTTTCTGTGCTGAAGATGTGGGGTTGGCCTCCGCAGATGGACGGGACTGGCATTTGCTCTTGTTTGGGGGTGGTATTCAGGTCCGCCCACAGCCTCCGGCGGGGAAGAGATGCGGGGAAGGGAAAAAAAAAGAGAAGAACACAAAATAACAGATCACCTAGAGATTATCCCTGCTTATCCCGGCCCCGCATTTACCGGCCCGACCCCACGTACTCCTCGCCAGCACCCCCGGCGCCGCC
>NW_010159597.1:1515-2106 GCF_000695765.1 Mesitornis unicolor
GCCCGTGTTTTGTGTAAAAACAGACAAATCCGAGCTTTCTTCCTTTTCCTCCGCCGAAGGTATTTTTCCCAGCTAATTGCTTAAGTGAAGTCAACCCGGCGAGCAGGCCGGTGTAACCCGAGGATGGCGATGCACATCGCTGCTATTGTCACAGGGGTGCTGCTGGGGGGGCCTGGGGTGTCCCTGCGAGCCCGGACCACCCATGGCGAGGGGAGTGACTGCCTCTGCTTTGCATTAACACCACCCTCCGTAGCGCTCCCCCCCCCCGCCTTTTTCCAGCCTTTTTCCCTCGTCTGATTTTTTTTTTTTGCCCAAATCCGCGGCAAATCGATCCCTAAATGTTTATTTAAGGTCGAGGGGGTGCGTTCAGGAGAAGGGCTCAAGGCTGGGGAGTGGGGGAGAGGCGCTGCGGGGGTGAATGGTCCGAGGGTGAGGTGGTATTTGAGGACACACACGCACCCCTCAGCTCTTTTTATGGCAGCGCTTTGCCCCACGCGTGTGCGTGTGCCCCGGTTGCGGGAAGGGCACCCAGAGCTCGACCTCAGTCCCTCGCATTCCCGGGACTCCGTGAGGGCAGAGTCCAGCATTCGG
>NW_010159597.1:2269-4023 GCF_000695765.1 Mesitornis unicolor
CCCCCTTTTTTTTCCTCTATTCCCCCCCTCTCCCCCGCCAGTCCTGAGCTTTCCCCTCACCAAAAGGCCCACATTTTCCATTACGTCCTTCGATGAAATATTGCAGCATAGGAATTTACAGCGCGGGATTTTTTAGGAGTTTTCTGGCAGGACACAGTCCCTGCAATGCAAATCGGTTCCAGCGATAATAAGCTCCGAGCGCTACCACTTAAACACAATCGCTTCCCACAGAGATCTTCAAAATATCTCCGGGTATTTATATCCCTGCTCGGGAATGGATAGCTAAAATACTTTCCCGAAGGGGTGTTTCTTTGGCTGGCTGGGATTCAGACCCGAAGACCTGGGTACCGAGAGGGGTTGAGACCCGGCGAGTGATGCTCTCGACCATCCAAAATCGCACTTAAAGGTGGCCCGAATTGTAAATTCAGGTGTAAATCCAAATGTAAATCCAAGCTGGCGTTGCTGAGCCATCCATATTTTCTCGGGTAATTTTTATTCCCTGGGGAGGCTTCTCTAGTGATGGGTCTCGGAGTTGGGGATGCCTCAAACCAAAAGAAGGACCCTGAGGAAGAGATGCTCCCCTCTCTCAGCTCCTTGTCAGGGCAGACAAAATAAGAAGCCGTTTCCAGATTTTCTAGCCCCAAACTGCGACGGCTGAGCCGTAAAATGGGGACAGAGGTGCCAGAGAAACATTTTCAACCGCTGAGTTTTTTGGAGTCGGGAATCCCATCCAGCCCACGCCGTGTCCCGGGGCGAAAAGCCCGGCTGGGCCAGGGAGTCACCGCCAAACGGGGAGAGTGAGGGGCTTCCCCAGGGCTTCGTCTTATTTTCAGGCTTATTGAATTATTTTTCGTTGTTTTCTTCGCAATCTTAAACTAAAACCCCGCCGAAATCTCACCGCGCTAGTTGCGGGGGCATTTTTAGCGTCGGCCAGGCGAGTCTTCCTGGCCCTCCCGTTTCGGGCTGTCATACAAAATCCGTCTGCACGGAAAGGTGAGAGAAATTAAAACGGAATAGCCCAAATCAAGGAGGAAAAGGTTATTTTCTTGCATGGGTACTAAAAACCACGGGGACGGTGTATTGTCGGGCTAAATAATAACTAAGCTGGCGGCTCCGGCTACAGTTAAATATAGAGAGAGGTAATGAAAACAAACTTGACGGGTTTTGGGAAGGATTCGGCCTCCCTGTGCTGTCCCTCAGTGCTCAGCCCCGGGGGCAGCAGCGCCCGGACGTGCCCCCCCCGCCCTGGAAAAAATGGTGCAGGTCCCTGGACTGGGTCTGCGGGCCCTGGGGTCTCTAAGAGGAAAACCCCAGGGAAGACTGGGGGGACCCGCACGGTCCCCCTCGGGTCGGTCCCCGCTGCTGCGGGTCCGCGTGGACTCCTGGGAGGGAGAAAGGAGGTTGTGCAGCGCCGTCCTTCTCGGGACCACCGAGGCAGGAGCATCACCTGGCCTTGGGGGAAGAAGAGGGGTTGCAGACCCCTGGACAAGTGTCCCTGGTCCACAGCACCGAGGTCAAGCTCTTCTGCCTTGTCACCTGCCAAGCCACCCCCGCAGGACGCGGCGGTCCCCCGTGAGGAGGGATGCGGCGAGAACAGCAAGGGATGCTGAGGGCTGGGCTTCCCCAGGAGAGCGGTGCAAGGCCGGCACCACCCACGGAGCTCCCAAGTTGCCCCGGCACCGGCCAGGTCCACTACACTCGCAAAAGCGGCTTTTGCTGAAGAGAGCCCCGGATCATCCTTGGGGGGGGGGGGT
>NW_010159597.1:4192-6335 GCF_000695765.1 Mesitornis unicolor
GGGGGTCTGCACGGGCCAGGGCAAAGGCCCGCGGCCCCGGTCGGACGTGGACACCCCCCCTGTCTGCACCGAGCTACCGCCTGTGGCCCAGGACAACCTCCTGATTTATTTAAACCTTGTTTCTATAATAAATCCCTCCTCAAAACCCCGTTCCCCAATCTGAGGCAGGAGTTTCGGGACTGGCGCTCACAAACAACGTGAAAAATAACAATAACCGCTGTAAATAACTGCAATTCCCCGCTCCCTGCTCTTCTCTTTGCAGAGACGCGGGGACGGCTTTCCTTGGAAGCTCTCCTGTCAACCCCCCTCCCCGCTGTTTTCCAGCATTATTATGACTATTTTAACGAGTAAATTCCCAATTAAAGATGTATTTCTTAATCGGTGCAGCCCGTCAGCTCCGTAGTGCACCAGCGAGCGCTGAGACCGCCCTTCGGGGTGCTGCCGATTTGGGATCACATTCGCTTTGGAGTTAGCGGCGCAGAGCCTTAAAAAACACCGAAAATTGTTTAATCACCTCTCCCACCTCTTTAGAAAAACAGAAAAGCGCCTCGTAAAACGATCCCTTTTGAACAACCGGTCCCTAGTTCGATGTTTTAAGCGATTTTGTGAGGCTTTAAAATATGTTCTGCAGGAGCAGGGTGCTCGGTTGGCATTCACGGGAAAGATGCTCAGCGGATATGCGAAATGCCCAAGCCAAGGTGGGAAGGTTTTCCACAGCACCGGTTATTTTGCCCCTAAGTTAACCTGTTCCTGCAGAAAAACCAGTTGGTTTTTTTGTGAGAATCCGGCTGATAACGGGAACGGGTACATCCGTCTTCCCTCTGCGTGTTTAGGTTTTTTTTGAGGGGGATAAGGGGATGTGCGTGTGTGAAAGCTGGAGAGAAGAAATCTCAGGAAAAAAAATCAAAATTGGCGCAGAACTCAGTAAAAAAATCGAATAACGAACCCAGAAATTATTTCGTTTTTCCCGTTTTCAGAATCGCTTTCTGAATTACAAAACCCTCCAGTACGTTTTGCAGAGCCCTCCGCTCCGCGCTCTCCGTCTCCCTTAAATCCCAGTTCTTACAATATGCAAAATAATTTGGCACCTAATCCCCCTCAAAACTCGTGGAGGAAGAAATTTCCTCATGCCCGCCGAGGCATGGGAACCAAATTCCTTTCTCCAGCGGCTTTTAGCGGGTACCTGCGCGGAAAGATGCTGCCCAAGGGCTCATCTTGCAACTTAATTAATTTTTCTTACAGGATTATTCGTTTTTTCCTTTGGAAACGGTGGGATTTGAACGCTTGCCTCGAAGCCCCGCGGGTTCAAGGACTTTTCTCCCCCCGCGGTGGTGTTGCCTCCACCGAAACGGCTGCACTGAGCCCCTAAATCGTACCGAAATCGGCGTGGGGCAGGGAGTGGGTCCGACACACATTAGGGTTAAACTGCTGCGATTAAAACAAATAGAGACGGGAAATTGGCGCTGGCACATCGGGAAAGGGCATTTTCGGTACAGCAGAAAGAGGCTTTGGAGCTGGAGCAGAGCCCTGGGTCCGGTTTGCCCACAGCTTCAGAAGAGGAAAAGAGAAATGTCTCAAAATATTGAAATAAAAGGTTATAAAGAGATTGTCCTGGGGGAGAGGAGAGAGAAAAAGAGAGGGAGGAAGGAGGAAAGAAAGACGGAAAGAAAGGGAGAAAGGGAGAAAGGGAAAAAGGGAGAAAGGCAAAGAAGAAAGGAAGAAAGGAAGAAAGGAAGAAAGGAAGAACAAGAACTAGAAAGACAGAGAATACGGAAAAGAGAAGCAAAGGGAAAGGAGAGAGAAAAAGAGAGAAATTAAGACAGAGAAATGAAGACCAAGAGGGTGAAAAAGAGAGAAAGGGTGAAAGAAAAAACCGGAAAGACAAAGAAATAGAGAGAAAAGAGGGAAATAAAAAAGAATGACACAAAAAGAAAGAGAAAAATATAGAGAGAAAATAGAGAGAAAGAGGGAAAGTTGGAAGGAAAGAAAGAAAGAAAGAGAGAGAGAGAAAGAAAGAGAGAAAGAGAGAAATAGAGAAAAAAGGATAAGAAAGAAAAAGAGAAAGAAAGAAAAGAAAGAGAAAGAAAGAAAGAAAGAAAGAAAGAAAGAAAGAAAGAAAGAAAGAAGAAAAAATTAAAACAGT
>NW_010159597.1:6354-6593 GCF_000695765.1 Mesitornis unicolor
AAAGGAGAAAAAGCAAAAAAAAAAAAAAAAAAAAAAAAAGCAAGCATGAAAGCAAGTACAAAACCAGACATTAATTTCCTGTAAAACCAGTAATAAGACATAGCCAATACAATTTTTCCCCGGAAAACGGGTGAACGGGGAGGAAAACGCTCCCCAGGGTAGAGCAGCCCGGCTCGGCCCAGTGGGGCCCAGGTACCTGCCCGTGGTGCCCAACCCCCCGGTACCTGCCCCCCTGTACC
>NW_010159597.1:6926-25479 GCF_000695765.1 Mesitornis unicolor
GAGGAAACCGCTCCCCAGGGTAGAGCAGCCCGGCTCGGCCCAGTGGGGCCCAGGTACCTGCCCGTGGTGCCCAACCCCCCGGTACCTGCCCCCCTGTACCCGCCACGCCGGTACCTGCCCTCCCGGTACCTGCCCCCCCTCGGCCGCCCCGAGGGAAACAGAAGAGAAAAAAAGAATAAAGAATAATAAGAATAAAAATAATAAGAAAAAATAAGAATAAGAAGCGAGTTTAGGTTTGGGGGGGGTGTGTGTGTTGGTGTTTTATTGCCTCCCTAATCTTATTCCAGTGAGTGGAACTGGTGGTGGGGGATCGGCCCTGCCTGTTCCACCCCGGGGGCAGAAACACACGCGAAGACACAGCTTTAACACCGATTTCCGCGTGTTTTAGGTTTTTTTATTTCCACGCGGCTCCCGCCCCGCCGCTCGCCGGGATGCGCGGCCGCTCTGCGCCCCTGAAACCCGGCGCAATTCCCGCGGCGAAAGCCCTGCTCCGCGCTGGCCCCCCCGGCGTGGTAGGGGGCCGGGTATATTTTTGTTACAGCAGTGTTTATGTTAATGAAAAAGGCTGAGATTACAAACAGACCACTGAATGCCCGCGATGCTGCTGCCGGATTGGTCTAAGCTGTGTACTTTAAACCTCACCATTTTTTGGGGGAGAAAAAATGATTTTTATTCTCTTCTAAAAAAAATATTACTTTTAGCAGAAAGACATTTGGGATCACTGGGGATGAAGCCCTGCAGTTTTGGGTCTGAGTTTCTCTGTGCGGCGGGCAGGGATGGAGGAGCATTACAAGGAAAAGCATATCCGAAAATTAGCCATAAAAAACAACGAAAATGAGCTCCTGGAAGCGGGCAGGGGAAGGAGGGGTTCAGCTCGCCCTTCCTGAATGCCCCCCGACCCCGCAGAGGGGTTTCTGGTGACAGATGATTGCATTTTCCCCCAAAACTTTGGATGAAAGAAGGGAACCGGAGGCGCGGTGGGGATGGGTTGTGCTCAGGGAGTTTTCTTTGCCGGGTGGCATTAGGCAGAAGCTGAAATCCGCTCCAAAAACCCCAGTAATTTACCCATTTAGGATGGTTAAAAAAGAATTAAAAAATAAATAAATAAAAATAATTACAGTCCTTTTAAATGCTAACTACACCGGAATCAATTAATCAATTTACATAAAAATACAGACTTTCTCTTGGGGGGGAAGCAGCAATTATCATCCTGTTACTTCAATTTCAGTCTGTGGTCAGTGTCCTTCTAGTTTTCTCAACAAAACCCCTCTCTCCAAACTTATTCCTGCCCTGCTCTATTCTTATCTCCATTTGCACACTTGAACTGCTGATAGTTAAAAAATCAGAATTTTGCAGGGATTTTTCCCCCCCATTTGATAATTTCCCAGCGTGGAGGGATGCGCTTTGGGTCCTAAGGAGCGAGCAGGAGCTCTGTGAGCGAAGCATACGCAGTGTTTGGCATCTCGCTCCTTTTCCACACTTTCCTTTTGTGGGCAAAAGCTTTCGGCGGAGGAGCCTCTGCGCCAGAGCAGGGCAGACCTGGAGGATTTGGACACTCGGATGTTTTACTACTGTTATGATTCCCCATTGACTAAAGCACGAAGGAAAACGGGAGCGTAAACAAGTCGCGAACAACTGTGGGGCAAGTGCAACTTTAGCAGGGAAGGGATTCAAGAAAACAAGAGAAAAAAAGGGGAAATGAGAAAACCCTACCCAAAGGTTCTCCCACACAATGGCTGTGCACTAGGGCTGCAGGGGTGATTTCCCCTCAGGTCTGGGGGACAGAGGAGCACTCTGAAAACAGCTTTTTCTCCCAAAAAATATCTTTAGAGGGTCAAACCGTCTCCCCAAGGAAAGGAGAGATTCCCAGTGCAGGATTTAGTGTGACTGCAGAGGAGTTTCTTTGTTCTCTCGTTGCACCTGGAATTAGTCTTTATTCCATGATGCTTTTTTTCCCCTTTCTCTTTTTTTTTGGGGGGTGGGAAACCGTTGTTTTATCCCAGTGATATTAAACAATTTTGTCAGAGAGATTGTCAGGGCAAAAAAAACCCCAACCCAAATCCAGTAAAGCAGATGGATTTGGAGAAAAAGTCATCAGAAATCATCCTGTGCTGTTAGAGCCAGGTAGGCCCTGGGGAGGCACCTGGGGTGGGTGACAGTCCAGGGTCCACCCAAACACAGAGCCCCCCCTCACTGGTGCTTGCCCCAAAGCAGGACCACCCTTGTGTCGGTCACTGTGGGCAACCCCCGAGTAGGGACCAGTGCAAGGGTGGGCACAAAGAGCTGTCCCCCACTCCAAAACACACGTGTGTGCACCCAGACACATGTGTACACACACACACAGACCCCCCCCAGCTCCCCTAACCCCCACATCCGCCCGCGCCGCTCTCTAGAAGCACTAATGATGCCGCGGAGCAGCGATGCGGTGTGAGGCGAAAGCAGATGAAAGTGATGTCACATTAATGTCAGCTCACAACTCGAGCCCACACAGCCTTGATTGCTCTTATTAATCTTGCCAATTTGTCTGTCAGCACTTGGCTAATCCCCTAAATAGCCTCCCAACAGGTGCTTTATGCTTCCGCCACATCCCTGCTCCCCGGCACCCCCCGGGAGCCCTGCTCGCCCTCCCTGGTGACACCGGCTTTCTTCTGTCCATCTGGGACCAGCTCTTTTCCCCTGGGAGGGCTGGAGGGGAGAGAGGCAACTTTGCAGATGTTGTTTAGTCTGTCCAAAAAGGGCTCGAAGCTTTGGGCTTCCCAAAAGGAAGTGATGACTGAGGTGGGGGGAGAGGAGATGCTGGAGAAACCAGGGGGGTGGCAGAGGGGAGTTACCTGGGGGTGAGCAAACCCCCTCTGCATAGGGTTTAGCCCCACATTGCAATAAGAAAACACATTTATGGCACCCTCTATCTCAACTGTCACACCATGGGGAGCTGCGTTGCTTTTATTTGTCACGGGTTTGGTGGTTTTATAGAGTGGGGAGAGAAAATTAAAACAAAGGGTCCAAATTGGAGTTGCAGTGGAAAAGCCATGCTATGCCCTAAGTGGTTTTATCCTGCAGTTAAGCTGGGGGTTGATTATTTTCTTTACTACGCTATCAGAAAATCTGCTGGCTTATTACAGTGTATATTTAGCCATAAAGTACCAGCCGTGTATTGAGTAGAAGACCTAAATTATTGTGTTGTAGGGCTTAATCTTCCTAACGTTGCTATTTAGCACAATAGGCTTAATCACAAAACACTGATTTTGTGTTTAAAACCATTAATTGCTAAACCCAATTAACAGTTAAACCCAATTAACTGCTAAAGCGGAGTCCAGGCTGCTTTCCTCTCTCTGCGTTATGAAAAACAAGTATGTTTTATCTCTTTTTGACAACTGTGCTGCATCGCGTGGTTCACACACAGATTGCAAGCCCTGTGCATTGCCGTGGTCTCTTCCCTCCATTCACCTGGGAGATGCTCTGGTCTAGGGGAATAGCTGCCAAAACCCGTGGTCGGTGCAGCAGGCTCCCATTGTACATCCGAAATTGGCTCAGGCTATTTCCAACCCTGTGCTCTGCACAGCAGGAAGGAAGAGCTTTCAGGAGCATCTTCAACTATCTCTCCTGGTCCAAAGTGGTCCAAGGGAAGTACATCCACTAATTGAGCTCAGGGCTCTTCATCATTAACCCTTTGGAGCTTCAGAGCAGATCCTAAAAGCTCTCTAAAAATACCATTCACGACTGCAAGCTGTTTCACTCCATCCTGACCTGGATTTATTATCAGGAGACGGATTTTTTTCTTTCTTTCTTTCTCTCCAAAGCCATTTATTTCATCCAATAAGACTATCCATCACGGTGCGCTGGAACCGACCTACGGTCCGGGGATATTCTTAGATATGCAGCATGTCAGGAAACGGCTAGCAGCCCTGCACGCTGCAAATATTTGGACGAGCGAGAGGTAGGAAGGATTGTCCAAATGTTTACTAAAGGCTGTTGATAGCCTAAGGATTTATAACTGGTGTATAATGTCTGCCCCCACACAGCTCCTCCAGCAGGTGCATCCAGTTTCAACATGACACATGGTATGTGCGTGCTCTGGGAAAGGAGATGTAGGAACAAGGCTGTTTCACAGGTCCCGGCTCCCTTTTTACTGGTTTGGAGCCCATGGAGCAGTAAGACAGGAGCCCAGGATCCACTCCAATGCCTAACACTGATAGCAGTTCAAACCGTCACTAACATCTGAAAAGAAAACACAAGTGTCGATCATGTTTAGTTGGAATTTCCTAAGTGAAGCCGATGCTCTGAATTATTTAAGCCTATCAAAATATGCCCCGTCGCACTCCTTTGGTGCTGTGGTGGAGGAAATTCATGACATTGTTCTAGTTATTGTTCTTGGCATCTCACTTCCTAATTTCTACCACTGGGATTTGATCTCTTCTATCTCATAGCAAGCCCTAATTGCTGCTACAGGCATATCAGAAGTGCTAAGAGATCAGTTTTAACCATTTCTGGAGTTCAAATAGTTACTGCTTTCCATTTTCCTCACTGGAAATAACCCCTATCTATTGCCAGCCAGCCTCTACCTCTGCCCTTCCAGCCAAAAAAGGAGTGTACATCTAATAAAGACCAGACTGACTGACTAGAGCTGGAAAGATAGCTAAGGAAAGATGCAGTACTTTGCCCAAAGCAAAGGTGTCTTGATATCCCATCCTGTAACTGACTGTCCTGATACCACTGCCTCAGCAGGTATCTGCATGACCCAGAGGGTCCCAGCCCAACCTTCTGCTCCAAGCAGGTCCATCACCAGCACTAGATTGGGTCAGCCATGGCTTTGTTTAGCTGAGCCTTGAAAACCTCCAAGGACAGAGACAAGCAACCATGAAAACTGATAGCCTAGGTTACAGAGGGACTGTAAGTGCACTTGTGTCCATCCAACCATGTCATCAAGCTCTGCTATCAAAGCAGCAGTCGTTTTGGCTGGAGTGTTCCTACTACCACATTATTGAGCAACAGCATCCTACGAAATGGGAGAAATCAGCGTAGACTTGAGTCACTCAAGACTGGTAATCACCTTCCCCTCCACTATTTTGCAAGTTTTGACTATGCTGGGAACATGAACGCGTGCATTTAGCGTGCTGCCGGCGCCCAGACAACGTGCTTTTCTTTGTAGCCAACAGCAATTGTATCTGCTGCAGAAAAACCTTTAATTCATTACAGCCCCGGACTGGTAGAGGTTACCGACTGCTCAGATGGGGAATACAATGGCCCTATTGTTTCACCAAGGGAAGATTTCTTAGTTTCATGCCATTGCGTGAACTGTGTGTTTTCTATTTGTTACCTGATTCATTTCAGTGAGCTTCCTCAGATAGGGTTAAGACCATTTGTCGTCCTGTGCTGAAGCAACGAAAGAAACTGTCGCAGGCTGCGGACCAGATTATTAGTATTACCTCTTTTGGTTTGTTTAAGAAAACCTGAGACGAGAACTTGGTGTTCTTCTAGGGAGAAGGAATTGCGTAATAAAATATATGGGAAAAAAGAAGTAAGTGCTCAAATTCCAAAGTCATCTGTTGTACTCGATGAAGTTTTTTTATATATTTAAAGAATTCAGTCCTGGTTTTGATGTCACATTCTCAGTGTGACCTTAGATGTGGAGTCATAACTCAGACTAATCTGGATTCCTCTCTCCTTGAACCTATTTCTCAACAATTACCCACCAGTGCTGGAAAAGCGGTTCCTAAGCAAGGAACTTGAACCATCGTGTGGCTCCAAGCCAGAAGGATGCAAGGAAGAACTAGTCACATCTGGCAAAGTGGCTTGGTTGGTAGATCCAAATTCTCAGTGGGGCTGGTGGCATCTGGACTGGGTGTCCTAGGGACCAGCATTGCACTGCAAGAGTGACTGTTTCTGCAAATGCATGTGTCGCATACCTTGTGGTCATGTACAGTATTTTTCAAATACTGTAGATACAGTAATTATGAGATTTAAAAAAAAATTGATAAAATGATTGGATATAAGGCATTCCAGCCCAGAACTGAAATCCTAAAACCTGGGTTTGCCTGTTGTGTGAACCGGGAAGCACCCACATTGCATGGTGTCATTTCCAGGCTTGAACCACTCTGCTGATCCATTGCTGGTCTCTTCTCTAGGCTCTGTGTCAGAGCAGTTTTAGGATAAAAAAGCCACTGATAGAGCTTTCAGAAAGGGGTGAAGAATGGAGGTCACTCTTCTGTTTTAGCATTCACTGCTCTCTTCCCAGCCGGCACAAAGCACTTGGAGTTGCTGGCATTAGGCGTGTGTATGCTCACCTTGATGAGAGAGATCAATCCATTTTTTGAAGCCTTGACCTTTCTCAAGTCCTGAAATTTCAGCATCTCGCACAGGCTCTTCTCACTTAGAAGTGCAGCTGCTCTTTGTCTTATCATTGCTACTGAAGTCCAACCAGGAGAAGGTCGAAAAACCAATAGCATTTGTCCCAGGGTTAACCAAATCAGAAATAAATTAACGCAGTCCCTGTTACATTCCAGTACCTTTGGGTTTGGAGGCAATGAGCGATGGCTTGTGGTCCAGACCAGCACGGCGCTTTTAGCTATATATAATTAGATGTTTTTCTAAAGCAAACCATTGCTGGCAGATTGAAAGGTTTTTTATTCTACAGGGTTTTTTCCTGCCTCATCTGCCAGGGAACATGCAGGGCTCGCTCGAACACTGCTTCCTTGGAGTAAATCACAGCGTGGGGCTGCCTTATCTCAACCAGAGACCCCGTACAGGAATGTTGTACTGCCCAGCCCTTGGGCCACCCACCCCTGATCCCAGGCACTAGCGTCTGCTCCAGGCCCAAGCTCTGACCCTGCAGAGATATTTTTGCAAGGTCAGGAGGTTGGGTGCTAAAAGGGGAGTGGGGAATAGCAGAGAGACAGTTGAGGTTGGCTCTGCAAAGAGGTTTCAGGGGGATGTTTACACAGGCCATTAAGTGCAGACTTGAGCCTGTTCTCTCCAGATTTGCTTCCATGGTTTGCATGTAAGCACACATCAGACATGGACACAGTCCCAGCTTCAAAGTATTCTGGATGAGGGTGGCCCATGGATGCTCTGCACCCTTGGTCATGCAACTTGGTCCAAGCAGACCAAGGCAGGATGGGGTGAGGCAGCAAACCCTGATAGGCATCATCTTATCCCTGGTTCTTTCACAGGGCAAGCAGGATGCTTTTAGCATGAACTGCAGCTGAGATGCTGTGGTATAACCAAAGAGAAGTATAAATAAGCAGAAAAGCCATATGGCGGGGGGACACAGAGGAGAAGGGGAGAAATAGTTTTGTCAGATGGAAGTAGATGGGTGCCCGTCTCAACTGGATGGAGACACAGCTCTGTGTATTGCTTTTATCCACCACAGAACATGTCCTTTTGTGCTGTGCTGTGGTGATTCACCACCTGCTAGCTTGCCAGAAGAAAGGATTACAGAAAACACCATTGCACCAGACAGCTAGGGTCCACTCTGTACACATCGATGACCAATTTTCCCCTGTGTGGAAACACTGTCCTTTGGGATCAGGTCAAAAAAATGGTATCATGTGAAGTTTTCCTGTGAAATTTCTGTTTGCATTTGTCTGGAAGGGCCAACTACCTGGCTTCATCCAAGAAATAGCTGTGAAAGTGGCTGCTGAACATGGTCTGATTGTCCATTAGGAACAGGGAAAGACTGTTTCTATGTGCTTCACACCATTTCCCCAGGACATATTTCAATAGAGAGAATGCTCCAAGCAAAACCTGGATTTTTCTTAAGTTGCTAAACTGAAATCAGGCTATTACGTTTTTCACAACCTGTGTATGAATCCTGAACAAAGGGGAAAAAATAATTTCCTTTTCTCAAAGGGCTGATCTCAACAAAGACTGCAATCCATTTGCCCAGTGAAATAAGGATTCAGGCTTGCATGGTGAATTCTTCCCAAACTTCTCATTAAAACAAGCTACCCCAACTCCCACAGAGCCTTCTAAGCGAGTGGCTTATTTTCAGAACTGAATTACTAAGCCTGAAGTCCGGGAAGCCATCCCTGCCTGTCACCCAGCCCAGCCTGCACCTCCCTGGGATCCTGCCCCACATCCTCCAGCCAAGCCACCCACCGCAGCGTCCCTGAATTCAATTCCCGTTTCAGCCCTCGTTTTTCTCCATGGCAGGGCATGGGAGCCTCCATCCCTCCCTCTCTCCCTCCCTCTCTTGCTGTGCAGCTGCTTGGCTCTGCGAAGGAAAGGCTCCCAGATGTGCTCGGGAGGGAGCGGGCAGAGTCCCGAATTCCACTCTGTGCTGGGTGGACTCTTTGTATATTTTGTTTTAAAGGGAGAAAAAAAATGCAGAGAGTCCTTGGAGAAAGCCTGGCGACCAGGCACGGCCCTGTGAGCGCAATAACCACAGGGCTAGGAGGTCCTGCAAGTCATCCACCCTTGGCTTGCCTTTGCCTGTGAGATGGACCAGCAGCTGATGGGCAGCTCTTGGCATCATCGGCAGCTGAAGCCCATCTGCATCACACAGCAGGTCCTTAAACCCATTTTGGAGATGGCTCAAGGAGACCAGATCCTTTGAGGATATGAGGCTTTACTCAAAAGCCTGAGACCATCGCAAAACCTAAACGCCCACGTTTGGTATTTTTGGTATTTTTGGCTCGTAAATGATGTGCCATGTCAGATCAATACATACCCACACACTCATGTTTTATGAAGCTGGTTTCATTGCATTTTAAGTGCATTTAGCTGTGGTACTTGGTAGCAATTTGATTATTGTGCGAGACAATACGTTTTTGAAGTGTTGGCCTTCATTTAGTTAATCACTTCATTGATGTGTAATACAAAAATGGCACGAAACTAATTGTTGCCCTGGAAACAGGAACCCAGCAAATGATTACATATCACAGCTTGGCAAAAGAAAAAGAAGAAACTTCTGTAATTGTTCCCATTAACCAAGTGCAAAGGATCCATGCTCAGTCTCTACTACACTCTGCTTTACTTCTGCTGTGAATTAGGGAACAAAAAGTCAGTGCAGAACCACATAAAAAAAGCACCAAAATAAGCTGTGCTTTATTGAGTATTTGTAGTTCTGCCACCAAAACCATTTCCCTTCTGCTTTACAGGTTTCTGGCCAGCAACACCAAGGACCGTCATGGACAACCCGTTAATTTGGCGATGTCGTGCACAGGGGCTTTAGCCGTGCCTGAGCTGTGTGCGTGCAGGAGGAGGGAGGACATCCCCAACCACGCCGTGGTTAGAGACAGGACCACCCTCACCTCAAGGGTGAGTGTAGGCAAAGCCAACTTTTGGATTAAGTAATTGGGGCAACCCTCTCCAGCCCCAGGCAGCTGAGATGGGCTACAATTCAAATCAGTCTCTGCATGCACAAAATGACCCAAATCTCATCTTTACTGAGGTTTTCCCCTTTTCATCTATAGGGCATATTGATGACTGCATCATCTCAAGGGCTTTGTTTTTTTAGAGAACTCCCAGTATCACTGTACTGGAGAGACTCACATTTTCCAGTTATCCGTATTTCCCACCAGCCTGACATTTCCTCACCCCAGGTAACCCAGTGAGGAGCAGCAGGTCCTAGCAGGGTGCTTTATGGTCATGGACCATCACGTGCAAGAGCAGCCTGTCCAGTTTCAGTAGGACTAATGGGTCTGTAACACCGTGGGGTGGCCCATGCACCCGTGTGGAGGTGTGAGCCTCACGTGCACCCTCCCACCCCCAGGATGGAGGCACCTCAACCATCTCCCCATTTACCTTTGTGTTTTGCCCCCAAACCCAGCCCCATCAGAGCAATAGAAGGGAAACAGCAGCACAAAACCTATGCTGGCTACCAGGCCAACGGCCACCCAACCCCACCAACATCTCTGGAAGGGACATTGACCTGCTCCATCCCAGGAACCATCACAGAACAGGTTTCCCACTGGGCTAATTACTGCTAATTGTGCCACTTTGCTATCTGATAGGGTATCGGCCAGATAAGAAGTACTCAACACAGGTAACTGGTAAATACTGGCTGAGGGAGCTGCCTTCTGGAGGGGTTATCTCTCCTGCCAAGAGTCCCAGGCACTGGTCTCCTATGGGGGACACTGTGGTCCTAAGGTTTTGCAGAGGGTAGCTGTGACTGGCACGCTCCTCTAAGCTTTTCAGGAGGTGCTATAAGGGATTTTGGTGACTCAGGATTTGTGAACGCTAGAAAAGCAAGCTGGCATTCATTTTATAGTAATTCTTTTAAATTTACTTAACATGCAGTTTATTCTTTTGAGTGGTTTCTGCTGTTGTTAATTTAACACTGTGGACATGAAGGTTTCATCGTGTCTCCTTTCCCCCCCCTTCCCTCACAGATAAATAAACTCTGTTCTTTTAACAAACACTGTATCTCTCAGATCTTTTGTTAATTTTCACCATCTCTGCTGACCTACACGAATTAATTCAGCCCCAGCACTGACTGGAGCACTAGGTAGGAATTATCATCAGTTTACCAAAGTGAAAACTTGTACAAGGCGTCATTGTTGCTCTGCAACATTTTTGGGAAATTACTTGCAATAGAATACTTGAAAATTTTGCAGCCTTGTGTGTAGGGGTAGCTTCTGGATGTGAATATAATCATACATCACACCTGGTAGGTTAAACACACCGATACGCAACTCCTGGCTGCGGTATCTCAATGCTTGTAAAAGCTGAGAAAGCATCACTGCTATCCAATGGATGAGTCAATGGAGCTTGTTCACGACTACCAAAGTCAATGTCAGGGCAACTCACACACCTGAGGTGTCTGCTGGGTCCTCTAATCCAAAACTTGGGATATTTTCCATGTCAAGTATCTCCACATATAAGAGCAACGTAGGAGAGACGGATACACAGGCAGATAGACAGAACATTTTCTTCTTCAAGGTACCTTAATCATCTGCTTTTCCTTTTACCCTGCAAGTCCGGTTCGCTTTCAGTTTGGTTTAAGTTACCAAAGTTTCTCAGCTTGTTACAGTAAAGCTCATAACAAAGTCTGTGGCCAGCTCTTTCTTTGATAATTCCTTTCCCCCCATTTGTTTATCTCAAGTACTGAGAGCTTTGTTCCAGGCCCAAAACCAAAAGCCTTTCTACCCTGTTCTCTTCTTGACTTGTTGCAGATGTAACGAAATAAATCTTTAGAAAGAACAAACCTTCACTTCCTCTCTCCCGTCTGATTCAGTCACAAACCTCAGGAAAGAAAAATAAATCACTACGTGAGCTCACCCAGTCTCGAAGGATACCATGTCTACTCCTGTAGGCCACCATTCAAATCAGACATGTCCATCCCTCAGAGAAGTCAGTGAACACAGCGACCAAATCAGCAGCATCAGCCCAGGCTATTGTGTGAAACCACCCGTGCCGAACAAAGCCACATTGCATTGCCTTAAGCCCATCTTACCCACAGTGTTGTATTTCCCCTCCATGGTTTGACTATGGCAAAAAGACCTGATAACCATTAAACCCTTGTTCTGAGCACAGCCAGAGTGAAGGACCAACAAAAAACCCCTTGTGATCAGCTTGAATTGAGGTTGATGTAGTGGTCAGCAGCGGTTTTGAGCACAGCCAAGCTGTAGGTGCCTACTCGGGGTCTGTCCCTCGGCCACCAAAGGGTGAAGTGCATTGCTGGATTTTCTCACAGCCCCACCAGTGGCTCTGCCCCTCTTGTCTCTCCCCTGCTACCCAACTAATGCATTTTAAACTGTAAAATCAGGTGAATGATATGCTTGTTTTTCTAAACTGACCATAGCAAAGAGGCAGAAACAGAATTTCTACTTCTGAGAGATGTCTCCCTGTGAAAGTGGTGTTGCTCTTCCATCAACCATTTAAGGAAGGTTCAAACGATTTTTAAATGCAACCAAATTACAGTGGCTTACCAAATTGCTGTTTTCAGCCAAGGTGCTAGAGATCCTATGCACGTTTTTCTACCCTGACCCAACTCTGGGGTGAAACACATCAGCCTGAAGCCCTTTCCAGTGCCCACTTCACTTTGCATCAGCCTGGACTAGGAACAGGTCATGGCATCCCCACCACAGGGATTGCAAGTGAAGTGGAGCACAACTTCTTAAACCAAGGTTGCCTATGTTTGCCTAACCATGTCTTCACTACACATGGGTCTAAGTTCAAGATAGACTTGGATTTAAGCTGAAAGTGTACAAAAGGGTTGATCTGGATTTACACCAGGTAACATCTGGCTCATTGGTTTTTATTCCTCCAATATTGGGGGGAGATGTGCAGAACCATGAGCCGTGCTAAAGTCCAAAGGCATTTGGGTTATGACTACCCTCTAATCCCAGACCTTCACTCCGGAGGGATGAACTGAGGGCTTTCTTTCTTTTTTTCCCCTTTATTTTTAAACAAGAGGTCTTTGCACATTTGAAACAATCTGTACCGTAAGCATTGAAGAAAGTGTAATTAGACACTTTGAGAACTGGAAGAAATTAACTCCGACCACAGACCGTCACTCAGACTATTACTTAATAATACTTCCCAAATGTGCAAAGTACTTAGTTTTAGAATAACAGGAAAGAAGTATAACTCTTCACCGAGAGTGAAAGCTTTGGCGCGGGAAGGGTACATGGAAAAGATGAAAGCCACCACGGTCCAAATCCAGAAGATGGTACTGAGGGGTACCAGGATGTCGGGTAGGGATGGACTTGCCCAGCCATAGTGCTGGGCTGTGAAGGATGCGATTCATGGTCCTGCGGTGCTTGAATGGCTGGAACGGAGTCAACGGGAGCGACCGGCCTGAGGTGCAATGAGCTGCGTGCAAGAAGATCGCCTCCAGTTTCCAACATGCCAAGGAAACCGCTGAGAAATTGCTGTTTTCCTTCTTCTCCAGCACCAGGCAGAGCCGTTGACTCACCCCACGCTACAGAGGCCTGGCTAGAAAGAGATTATTGTAATTTCTGCCCGTTTCTTTCCTCACTACAAAAGGCTCCATTCATCTGGGCTAATTTTGAAGGGAGAGCAAGGGGTATCAGTAGCATGAACTGTATCTGAGTGTCTCGACCACATTTCAGCAAGCCATGCTTGTTGGCCAGTCCAACCCGGTGAAATAGATATCTTTCATTTGATGCTTTTTAGTGGATCGCTCTTTTAAACAGAAGTATCTTTGCTGGCCGTGGCAAGTTTAAAAAGTACTGACGAAGCAGGGACTGCCATTTCCATAGCAAAAACAAGAGGCCATTCAAAAACTGGGGGGGAAAAAAGTTGTTCTCGTGGCAGATAGATGTTTCTGCTGCTGCAATCAACATACCCACATTCGTCCACCTGAACACACCCCATGTATATACAGTAAGGCCATGTCCAGAACAGTGAATCTCTTGCCTTATTTCAAAACACTGAAAAAATACGATTTTTTTTTAAAAATGCATACATGATGCTTTGTATGCTTAACCACTAGTCTTTGTGGAGCACAACTGGGACTGCCTGTGTGTGTGGGAAGAGCTACAACGTAATTGCTTTCAGCAGAATATCACTGTAGTCTATAATTAAAATATACGAGGTTGCCAGTTTCGAAATCTTTAAGTGATTTCATCTGTATTTGAGAGATTATGTCTCTCTGAGCAGCTTATTTAAAATGATACTTCTATTTTCAGTGCACAAAATGGTTGCCGGGCGAAAGAGAAAGATAATTTTGTCCTCTCCTCCTTGCAGTCTCCAAGAAAGCATCGAGGGATGCCTGGAGAGACAGCTCAGACTTCACCAGCACGTCCCATCACCAGGGAAATCCTTGATGAAGGCTGCTCGTGAAGTGTCTCTCCAGAGATGGACTGGAAGGTGTTGAGAGAGAAAAGGAAAAAAAAAAAATCACTAACAGAAAAATCTGACACCTCCTAAATCACAGTGACAATTTCAGCACAATGTTTACACAGGGCAGTAAAAATAAATTGCCTGAGACTGATTATACCCACATGCCACTCGCCAGGCAACAGGGATGTCCCGCTGTATCGGAAACCAAACATGAGGAAACACGTGGCAGTGACAATCATCATCCATGCGACAGCATCGGGGCCAGGACTGCTTTCTCCCCAGCCTCAATGTATGGAAGCAGCAGCAGGAAGAAGGATGTGTCACCTCTCCCTGTCACCCCAACATGACCACGTGAAGGGTGGCCATTGAGGCCACCACCAATGAAGGTCCTGCATGGACCATGGACAAATGAGCAATGAGGTTTTAGGGTATCCTCAAGCTTTGATAAAATAAATGTGCATAGTCATGAAGTCTGCAAAATTCCTCTGTAAATTCCTCTACATCAGGGATCTGTGGGATAAGCTGGGGAGCCAGGGACTCCATCCCTGGTCCTCTCCTAAAGTCCTCATGGTCATGTAAAAGTGAAGGGACCTCAGCTGCATCCTCTTTTAATTAGGAATAACACAGAACCATAGAATCATAGAATATATTGGATTGGAAAGGACCTTTAAAGCTCATCCAGTTCAACTGTGCAGTGAGCAGGGACATTGGTACCAGATCAGGTTGCTCAGAGCCCCATCAAGCCTGGCCTTGAATATCTCCAGGGATGGGGCCTCCACCACCTCTCTGGGTAACCTGTTCCAGTGATCTACCATCTTCAAGGGTAAGAGCTTTTTCCTCATATCCAACCTAAATCTCCCCTTTTCTAGTTTAAATCCATTATCCCTCGTCCTATTGCTCCATGCCCTAGAGAACAGCTCTTCACCAGATTTCTTATAGGCACCTTTCAGGTCCTGGAAGGTCACTATAAGGTCCCCCTGGGGCCTTCTTTTCTCCAGGCTGAACAACCCCAACTCTCTCAGCCTAAACAGCAGGGGAATATCTTTCAGGACATCCCAATTATATGAATATATCCAGAATAAATTCAGAACATATTCCAGTTACTCGTGAGCTTCAAATATTTGTAAAAATGTCTTGAATTCATGGCTTTCAGCAGAGCAATAAACCAGCTAGAGTTCCCCTTGACAGATGCCACAGCCTGCCATGCCTCAGTGCTGCTGGGAAGCATCCTCTTCCCTGTGCAGGAGGGACACACACTCACGAGCTGTTAAAGATATGCACGGCACGCAGCGTTTTTGATCAAAATAAGTAATATAAGAAGGCAAAGATGATAGCATCATTGTTATAATTGTAATGAGTCACAAATGCTATTTTGATGGTTTTCTTTGAAAGAAATACACGAAACCCAAGCGATTTAATTAAAGATCTCCAAGGCTTTGTAATCAGCATGGCCACAAATGAAGGCAAATCTACTTTCATGTGGCAGAATACATGAGTGGTTCCCCCATTAAATGAAAAGAAAGAAGAGAAAAAGACATTTTAGAGAGTTTTGTTTATAACGATACTAGGACATGACATGAAGGACCCATATCCCCCATGTGAGAAAAAGACTGTGATTAGCTTAGATAAAGCACAGAGGATTCGGGGTTGGTTTTTTGATGGTTCGTGAATACATGCATTACATTACACATGTCTGCTTAACACTGAGCACGTCTCCAAGGAGTCCTTTGGCAAATGCACGTGGGAACAAGAAAAAGAAGAAAACCCCAGAGAGTCTAAGATGCTGACAGGTAGCCAGAAACATTCCCCCAGCCCAATTTCAGAAGCTCTTTCTGAGCTTTTTCAGAACAAATGCTCAAAGCCCAGGACGCTGAAGCAGCCTTTGAAGCTGCTGAGATCCTTCAGCCAATGAAATAGGATGGGTCACTCAGCAAAAGGCTTTTATTTTTGGCAAGAAAACACGGAGAAAGTGAGCTTTGTTGACCTAAGCCTGCATGGGGCTCTGACCACCTGGGACTGATCTGCTTGGAGGAGCAGGAAACACCGTGAGGCTCGACCTGATGGAAATAGCTACCGTTTCCTCTGCATCCCATCACTGCCGTGCCTGCGAGGTGCACAGGGTCCCACGTGCATCCAGGATTTGCTGCAGAACATCGGGGAAATGGTGAGAGGGCAGATTAATCCCGCTTGCTCTGAAGAAGCCCATGATTAATGCAGCTTGGATGGTGCTGTAGGAAGGGGGATGGCTTAAAAAAGATGGAAGGAAGTCTGTGGCTGTCCTTAGTTGATACTATATATGGTATTTGGTCAGTTCTGCTTTAGAAGCTGCAGCCAGCACCACATTTTTACTGTATTTCTTTTAAAAGCAGAGAAAATAAAGGTCAAATTACTTCAGGATGCCCAAAGAGCATATTGTGATGAATAGTGCTGGGAAGTGCTCACAGGGGATGTTGCAGGGGTTATGCCCCCCCTCACCTTGCCCTCTGCCAGACCAGTGAGCCCTCAGACCGGTGGCCTGGCTCATCCTACTCCCTCGGGGCTCCCCAGCCCTGATTTTGACCCATGTGGACTGGTTTGGCAGGAAACTGTGCTGGGTTTAACACATGAACCCTCTGGACCTGAGCTGTGGCGTCTGCGGAGGGGAAAGCCGTGGGCTGGCAGGAGCCAGGGCTCTGAGGACACAAAGGGTTTTTCTTCTGCTGTTACTGATTCCCATTGCACAAGTAACAGCAGGACAGTGCCAGGAGCTGTACAGGCAGCAATTGCAGATGTTTCAGCTGGCCAAAAAGGTCACTCATAGGTGAGGAGACAACTGATGGCCATAAATTGAGAGAGGAACGTCATGTAGGGCAACAGGGCAACCAGCAAGAACCAGAGTCTGTCTGCTTTGGAGAAGTCCCAGAGGACCACAGCTCCTTCCCTGTCCCATACTATTGCCAAGAAAGCTATAAGCTCACCTTTATCCCCAGCATCCTAAAATCTCAGTGCTCCTTTCAGCCTGTGAGACAGCTCAGGCTCATTTAATGAGGCTTTGCTAGCAGGACAGGTCCATCATTTATCCCCACTATGAACTGACCACTCCAGCAGGCTGATATCTCCAGGCGAGGGGCACCTGGCTGACCCCCCTCCTCCCCAAAAGCTTTCGGTTGGGATCCAAAGCACGCAGGGTTGGCACTTTTCACAAAACCTGAGAGCCCTTTCCCTCTCTCATCCGACCAGCACTGATAACCAGCGCTGCTGAAAGCGCAGGAACATCCCCCCTTTCCTCCACTCCCCTTTTACATCTGCTCTACATTTGCATTTCAGAAATTAGAGAACTTAGTTATGCGGAATTACATAGCTGGGGCTGGAGTATGGAACTGATTGGGTATTCAAGCTAAATAAGACGAGTTTAAAGATCTTTCCAGGAAATTGAGTGGAACACCCAAACTGACATTCGGTATTAAATATTATATTTGTGCAGTTGCTCTTTATAGCCCGTTGGCATTGAACATCTGGGAGCACGATTTATAACATACAGAAACTGAATACCTGCTCAAAATTATGCTCATCAGAGCTCAGAAATTAAAATATTACTGTGTACACTCCGAGCCAGTCCATTCCTAAAAGGTAGGGCTATTAAAATATGATTAGTTGAGCCATATCTGGTCTCAGAAATGTCATACACTATTACAACTGAAAAGACCTTGATGCAATACTATTGGCAAAGTCCCCTGCTTAATCAGCAGCAAGATGCCAAAGAATGAACCTCGCGAATGCCCCAGCATCAGAAGGGAAATTAAAAAGAGAGGGGGGAATTCAGAGCTCTCAGTTGCACAAATTGGGGTGGCTTTGGGCTCCTCCTTAGGGCAGACAAGAGCTGAAAACTTACATGTTTTATTTTTTCTGATGCGGGAAGAGCCCCACTGCCCTTTGCTGTTTCCTCTTCATCTTCACCCAGCGCAGAGACAGGGATCATCCCCTGCCGCAGCCCCATCCCAGTCCCCAGCGGTCACATCTCCCCATCCCCAACACGTTCCCATTTCCAAGAGCTCTGCGCACTTCATGGGTGGTCGGGATTGCATTTCCCCCCCCCCCTTGCTGGAGAATAAAATCCAAACAGCGACCACAGAAAACCTGCAGGGACTGGGCTCAGGTTGGGGTAATTATGATCTTCTTCCGTGTCCTGCAACACAGTGGTGTGTGTGTGTGTATATATATATTTATATAGGTATAAAAAAATCCTTTGCAACATATGATCGTCTCTCCTAATGAGGTGGATTGACCTAATCAGGTCGGCATTGCACAGTGTTAATCACCGTAAGGATTTCTCTGCCTAAACCCCTGCAGGGGCAAATCACCCCACGGGAGGGCTCAGCTAAGGTGGGGTTGGCACTGGGTGCCTCATCCCAATCTGGCAAAGGAAGAGCCCTCTGGGCTGCCCTCAGATCCAGGAGAAACCTCCTCGGGGCTGGCCAAGGGCTTCGTGGCTATCTCCTGCACTGGAAAAGCCCATCCGAGGCACTGATCGGTCGCTGCAATTACAGCAGCAACAAAATCCCCCTTGCCCTCTGTAATTGAAGACATTTCCCATAGGCGGGTGGCATATTTCTTTTATTTTTTTTTAAGCGTGGCTGCGCTAAACCAGACATCCGAGTAAGATGTGGTTGAGCAAAAAAGAAAGCAGAAATGTGGTTAATTTTTTTTTCTTTTAGGTCTCGAGGTCCCAGCCCCGGTGCCCCCACTTTGCTGCTCCCTGCATGCACAGAAATTCCCCCTAAAGCGAAGGCGATGCTGCGCGCCCCGGCCCGGCGGGGGCACCCGC
>NW_010159597.1:25510-33648 GCF_000695765.1 Mesitornis unicolor
CTTTGTCAGGGCTTATTACGCCGTGTTTTCACACTTATCCCCAAGGTGTTGAACTCGCCCCGAAGGTTAATTAGTAATTTATTGCGCTGTCATCAGTTCGAGGCTACTAATGGCTTCAATTTAGCCCCAGGGCTTTTGGTTTTTTCTTTCTTTCTTTCTTTTTTTTTTTCCTCCTTCCCTTTCCTCCTGCCTGCTTTAGAGGAATTAAGTGTTGCAATATTTACTCGGAAAAGCGCCTGGAAATAAGGTCCAAATGGGCAGCTGAAGATGCCCCCTCCTCAGCCCCAGGAGTGGACCCCAGTAATCCTGGATCCCGACCCCAATTTGCGAATAAACAATTTAAAACAATTTACACAGAACTGCAAAGCTGAGAGTGTTTTGGGGATCCTCCTAAATGCCCAGCTCAAAGCAATATCATTGGGACAGCTTTTTCTAAGGCAAGATGGCCACTATTTTGCCTTTCCCATGATGTGCCTCCAGTGTGCCTCAGTTTCCCCATTTATTTATACAGCCTGCCCAGCCCAGGGCACAACCCACCAGGTAATCTGAATAGCAACGCCCCCCAGAAATTCATCCACCTGCCCCAAAATCCCTCCACCCACCCATACAACTTAGGTGTTGCTCCAGCAGCAGCCCCTCTTCATCCTGCCCCAAGGGCTTTTGTGTCCCTCCCCATCATAGGGATGCTACACAGAAACAGCACAAGGCCTGCGACCCCCGCTGTGTCCCTCACCGTGTCCCCATCAGCCCTGCCTTGCCTCTTGCAAAACAGCCAAGCACCGATTTTTTTGGAAAATAACCCTGTTTCCTGTGTTTATACAGGCCTTTAGGTAAACCAGCCGCAGGGAGGCGGGAGCAGAGGCTCACGGGGTGCTGCTGAGGTCCAGCTGGGGTGATTCTGGGTGCCAGACTCTCAGCGCATCCTCACTAGGGAATGGGAGAAGGGGAATTGGTTGATTTTAGGACCTGACTGTCAGCCGGAAAGGAAAAACGTATGGATGTTTCTTTAGATTTTGGATTTTGAAAGAAAAAACCCAAAACCCAGTGTATTTAGCTTTCACCTTCAGACACATACACGTGGATTCCTAGAGTAACATCTGCTATTCCCCTCCCCTGTTTAATTTACGGCCGTTAACTTTAGGGCTAAGGACAGTTTATGGAAAAAAACACCTGCTTTCCCCTACTCCCAGAGCAAGGGAGGAATTTTCTCTGACTCTGCATCCCAAATAAAGCTCCGTTCCAGGCCCCGATGATTCATAGCACGGCTCACGCACACATGCCTTATGTTAGGAGGCCCTGTCAAGATGCTCATGCCCCATTGGAGGACTCCAGCACAGGCTTTGCGCAGAGCTCATTTGTACCCATCACCGGGGTTTTTCACTGCGGGAAACCAGAGCCCAAGAGCTGGCTGCCCCGGTGTTGGGTATGGCCGTGCCATGTCCCAGCCTCTTGTAGAAAGACCTGGGGAGCTCTGCCTACATTAAGGTCACTGGGACACCAGTAAAGCTACTCATTTACAGTCTGGTTTTGCAATTTCCCCTAGCAGGCTTCATCCTTCCCATCACTTCTCCAAATGCACCTTACGCATGCACCAAGCTCAGGCTGGCCCTTGCTTTGCTTTCTCTTTGACACAGATCCCTGGCTTTGCTTCTGTCATTATAAAAGATTGTCTTTCCGTGATGCTTGTCAAGGAAAAAAAACAACACCAAAAACCAGGAAAAAAAAAAGAGGGGAAAAAAAATCAAAATGAGAAAAGTTGGCAGTGAAAGGAAGATAAAACCTGGACGCTCATCCAAGCTTGTATTTGAAAACTGATAGCCAGCACTCACGCAGCACGCAAAGACCTCCCACGTAGCAAACCACCCCTTGTCCACAGCACAGCACGCAGGGCTGCAGCCCCTGTTGGGGGGATTTGCCCCCTTCCAGCGGCCACACCACGCACCCCCACATCAGCGCAAGGGGAGGTTTGCTGGCCCCAAGGTTTTTGTCAATGGGGAAGCAAAGCAAGGTGGTGGTGGTGGTGGTGGTGGTGGTGGTCGGGGTGGGGGGAGAAGCTTATGACTAATCTAGCAGCCTTTCCTTTTAGTGTTTAAGAGAACCTAAGTCTGTTTACAATAAAAGGGAGTGATATTTTTCATCCTTCCAAATGGAACAAGGGTTATATAAACATGGTAACCTCAGACACAGCAAACACCTGTTGAAGGGAACCGGCTTGAAAAGACAAGCAAAAGCGATCTGTCCATCCATCAAGGCCTCCTGTTGACTCGTGGTCAAGTTCAAGTTGAAGTGCACGGCAGAGATCTGCTGATGGGGGACGGCTGCGATAAGCAAAAGCATTAGCAAATGGCCATGTTTTTTGCTCGGGAAGTTAGCAAAGGAGCAAAGGAAGAGCTTTCTACCTCTTGAAACCAAGAAGTTTAGGTCTGCACGTTCCTAGATGATTTCTCAACTGTTTCTCCATTTTTGTCCTGTTCTCTGGTATCTCACTTCCAAGAAGAAACCTCAAATTGGGAAGTTATGGAATAACTTGTCACAGATCTCTCTGTCTTCCTTCTACCCGTTGGCTCAGGTTTCAGTCCTGCACCAAAACATGTAGGTTTTCCTTTCATCCAAACTGCTGTGGTTTTGACTTTTTCCCAAACTAATCAAATTGAACGCAACTGTGCTCACAAAAGCCTACAAGCTAGGTTTGAAATCGTCAAGTCCTTCAACTTCAGCAGTGTCTTGTGGTGGTAATTCCACAGATTAATTATGCATTTCTTACCGCAATATAAGGCCACGTAATATTTTTTACTAATTGCCGACCTAAAGTAACGGAGTTATGCAATATCCTTTTATTTTGCATGGCTTTTTTCACAAAGCTTTGTCAAAAAACACGCAGCTCCTTGAGCAGAACGATAGCAGGGAAGTCCCATCGGGCTCATAGCCCGAGGTGGTCAACATTTGGATGTTTTATTAGGATTTGGCATCTTCTTGTAAAATGCAGAAGACATCAGCAGTAGGTGAGCTCGATGACTCGTTTTATTGTGTCCTTTGAGTGGAATTGAAGAAAAGAGCACAGACTTTTCCAAAGCGGAACAGGAGGAAGGTGTGTCATCCTCCAGAAGCAAATCCCCTCTCCCCTGAGAAGTGATATTCCCCATGAGCTGAGAGAAGAGGAATTTCCAAAGCTATTGTTCAAATCCATGACAATTTCATCCTCATTATGACTTCTTTCCTTTTTCCCACCCCTCCAAGAGCAAGGCAAAGAAAAATTATCTATTCCAGCACACCACGAAGCAGATTTCTCAGCTTGCATAAATCAGCCTAACTCCTCCGACGCCATGGAGGCATGCCAACCTACACCTATTCAGGACTCCAGTCTCCGATTTTTTTGTATGTATGTTGGATTTCAGCAGGCTTCCCTGGCCGAGGATGAGGAAGGCTCCAGCAAAGCACAAACTACCTGTTTATCTGACATCCCATCCCAACGGACACCGCAGGACCACGTGCATCGGAAACACAGCTGATAAAGCGCAAAGAAAAACGTCATCTTCCACTGTGTGCACATGGTTTTATTCTTCCGATAGCTTTGCTTAAAAACATTTTTCCACCTGTAACGAGAGAGGCTGTCTTGCTTTGCCTGGACTCTGGAATTGCAGGCTGACAGGCTGTGTGTAATGTCATCTCCCTGCTTTAAACCCCGTTCCAAGCTCGGAAATCCAGCAGGCTGGATGTGGGACTGCTCTGCTGGAAGGGGGAGAGAGGAGAGGTTTTCTTAGCTTTTAAGTTTTTTTAAGAGAGTTTTTAAAGGGGTTTTTTGTCCTAACCTAACAAACAGACTAGTATAGATTATTAATAATCAACCTGATTTAAAGCCAAGTTGGCCTTCAGACCAGCAAATATCCGTGGTTGCTTGATGCCCAGTTCACCATTTACTCACAGCAACATCTGCACTCATTACACATAAACAATGTTCAAGCTTTTACTCCAGACATAGCTGTAATTTCTATATATTATCAAATTAATTAATACTCACAACCTATTTGGGTCCAAAATTAAGAGGATTTAAAGACTAAAAGATATTTACTAAGTTGTACATTTTCTGTGAAGCATCCTCTCCGTGCTAAGGAGATGTGCTCCTGGGGGATGTTTGCTGGCCATGCCCTCACACAGGGGCTGCTGTGTCGTACCAGCTTCTCCAAACACACTTTGCAAGCTGTGGGACTGTCACCCTGAGTCCTGTTTTCCAGCAGAAACAAGTCTGGAAATCAATGGGAATAATGAAGTGTGGTGAGAACAGCCTTGTGAGATGGTCCCATACTGACTTCAGTTGTAAATCCGTAAGTCTTTCAAGTCTCAGCTCTTTCCAGTTACACTATTCATATTGAACTGGTCCTGGAGTCACATCAGTCCTTTGCATGATCATTTTCCCACTTGGTTTCACACATCCTTCATGCATCGCACAGTAAACCTCTTCATCTGCCCTGTTTCTGTACCTTTTTCTAGACTGCATCAAGGGGGAGGATCCTTGGAAATTGTGACTTCTTCCAAGATCCACCTTTTTCAGCCTTTCCAGGCCCTGTCCCACCTCACAGGCTTTGCATGAGATTGCACTGCCATTCATCTTGCCCATCATCACTGCCATTCATCACTGCCTATCGAGCCTGTGCTCAGTGCACAGGGCTGAAATGCAATATTTCACCAAGACACTCGTTACCCTGAGGTATCAAGCCTTGTCCACAAATATCTCTTGTTAATTCGTACCTGCACCTCTTATTTACCAAGCTAGTGGTATCCAACAAGCAAATAATGGTAATTTGGTTTCCTGGCACCGTAGATGAGACACACTTTCTGCTCTGTTCCTTGGTCTTTTGATTTATCAGTACTTTCCTTTGAGACTTTTCATGTTGGAAAGGAGACAGTAAGTCACAGAGCTATTAACATTTTCTCCTTGTGGAGAAATGTGGCTTTTAATCTTTAAATAATTATTCAACTTGTTCCTTAATATAACTGCTTTACAGTGTCAGAGTAACAGCCAAGCGCTATCTCATAATACTTACTCATTTTCTTATCCAAGACTGTACATATTCCTTACAAAAATACACAGCTGAGCAGTCTTAAATATTTATCTCGTCTCTAAATGAGAGATAGGACAGGTATCAGTAGATCTGAGCCACGGCTCACATCCAGGTTTGGAGTCTCTGTTTTCAGCTCACCCTGAATTTTCTAGAAGGGTCAAATCCGAGCACCGACAGCTTGTTTCTTGGCTTGGAGGTCTTCATACTGCTTCCCACACAGCAGTGGAAAATCAATCCCATCCTGTTTTGGGGATTTCACTTGGATGAATTGAACAGAGCAATGACACAAGGGGAATCCAGCACATCCTTTGTAGGTAGTCCTGTGGGAGATTCTCAAGGGACAAGAGGATGACTGGGTGACCTATGGTCCAACTACTCACAGGTCCCAGTTGCCATCAAGAGGGAACACAACCGCAAGTTGAGCTTTGAGTTTCTAACACGATGTTGTAGGATTGACTCACTATAGATCAGGTCAGACCAAATTCTGATCCCACTTCCATCAATTTTGCAACATTGCAAAAAGCACTGACATTAGCCAAGTTGTTCCCATATAAACAAGAACAAAATCAAGTGGATGAAACTTGGATCTGGACAAGGGTGCTCAGATCCAACTTGTTGGCTTGAGCTTTCCTGTAACGAACATCCAGCTTGGGCAATGAGAGCAGCAGAGCAGTACTTGCATGACTTTCTCTCCTTTCCCAGCCTGTCCAAGGAGTCATCGTTGTCCCAGGCAACGATGATCGTTCCTAACACTCAGTGCTTTCTGTATTTACACACACGCACTCCCTCAAGGTCACCTTTTGGCGGCTGCTTCTCCACCTCCTGGAGTCCAGCATTATCTCTGCTGATTGCTTCCAACTATAACACATTCTTGCTTTTTTGACTTTTCAGATAGTATGGAAACTTCTTCCAAGCTACTTTGTCTTCCCGCCAGTACCTTTTCAAGCTGACAGGAGATGCAGGTATCTTGTATCTCACAAGGCTGACTTCTCACTCAAGCCATGTGGGCACAACGCAGTAGTGCCAAAGTGTTACATACAACACAGAATTGGACTAATACGAAAGCAGCTTTAAATTAATTGCAGTTCCAATTGTATCAATACATTCAGTTTGATTACTAGGCTGTTAGAAATCCAAACTGAAGGTACAGACTAAGAAAACAGTAACAGTCACAGTTGGGAATAAGATAATATCTCCTCAAACTGCCTCATACAAGTTCCTGCTGGATGAGTTGGCTGCCTTTGGATGGAGCTTCATCGTTCAGTGTCTTTCACTGGACTAAGCAAGGAACCAGCAACCGTAACCCAAATTCAAGTATTGAGGGCAGATGATCTGCCGTTACCCAGATCTTTCTACCGAAGGCTTTCCAGACTAACAAGTCTCTGGTAGTTTTAGTTTTGCTTATGTCAACCCAATCATAACCTCATGGCTCTGTCCCTCTGCGTTCACCTTCCTCCTCCAATTCCTCCCAGCGCAGCAGCAGCAAGAGCCCAGCTTGGCTCCGTCTCCAGAGCCTTTGGACCACAGCACACAGCTTTGCCTCAGCTGATAAGAAATCTTGAACTGCTTTTCAAAAGTCCCACTCCCACCAAGGCCAGTGTGTCAGGTCCTCGGTGGCCGCGCATCCCACTGAAGCCACCGAAGCCAGCAGAGCTGTGCTGAAACGCACCACCTGACTCACTTGGCTCTCAACCTTTGATTATCGACTTCAATGAGAAGAAACTCTGGGCCTCTGTGACTTTTTGCTGACCCCAGAAGAGTTTAAGCAATAAACTGTTCTCTTGCCATGTGCAACTCCCATAGGATCCCTCAGCCGAGCAGACCACGAGTGCTTGCAAGGTAAGCAGCCCAGCGCTTGGAGAGCACAACAACAACGCTACGGCTGAGAATGTTAATTGTTCTCCATCGCCCCCAGTGATTTTAACATTTCATAATTCCTCCACTGGCTGACAGCTGGATTCTTCCCTAATTAGAAACCAGTTGTAGTTGAAAAATCTGACATTTCCTGGAATTTAAAGAACCAGTTTTCCACCAGTCAGCATCCAACAACACAATCCTACAGTTTCGTCCTAAGCACATTGGGAAAAAACACAGAAGCATGCTGGATAAGTGGGGAAAAAAGGGATTTTTCATGATTTCACACGTTCAAATATACAGTCTTGGATCTTTATATTCTAGCTAATTTTGTATGTTATTTTTTTAAAAAAGGGAGAAATAATACCATTCAATGATGAAATTGCAATTAAATGTTTTTAAAGGTGGAGTGTGAATGAGTCTTTTAAATACAGACTTGTCATCCGACTATACAATTATTCATCCATGCTTTAGGAAACACATCTTTATTAATAATGAATGCAGAATAAATACTGATTTTTCCTTAATCGGGTGCCACAGAATTTGTTCATTTTTCTCTTTGCTGCAAATTGCTGTGATCGTAAGGAATAGCTCTGAACTCCTGAGTCTTAGGCTATTGAAAAGACAAAAGCAAAAGCCCTTGGACAGCTGCTGGTCTCCAGGAAACTCCATGAATGAAGACCTATGGCTCTGCATCCTAATTGCATCCTTGGGGAAGAGCAGGGAAGACAGAGCCCCAAAACACTCATGTCAGTGGAGGCAGTAACAGCAACACCATTTGACAGCACGTCTTCTCAGCTGCTATTTTCTGTTCCAGAACTCACAATTTCAGGCATATATACTTTCTTTTTTTTTTAATCAGTATCTATCTCTTGTGGTCGTGGGAAAGAAATAACCCTTCAGCTGTAACTGATTAAAGAGGTTGGTGCTTGAGTTTGCAAGCAGCCTGAAATGAGAGCTGGTCGAAGTTTGAAGAGTCTGCTCATCCCTGTGATCTGCGTGAGGTGACCTCCCATATGGATGTCGCTTTGCCTTAACTAAGAGCGGGCAACTGGAAAATGGAAAATAAAGCATTGCATACTTATATTGACCTTTGAAGCTGTGACTACATGAAAAAGCTGCCCCAGATTGGAAACCTTGAGGCAAGAGCTCAGAAGTCATTGTGTCTGGGCCATCTGTGTATCAAGTACTTTGCAGAGAAAGGTATTTTATTAGGGAAAAAAA
>NW_010159597.1:33679-47184 GCF_000695765.1 Mesitornis unicolor
GGAACTCAAGGAATGTATATATTTTACACTGGGTTTGGGTGGTTTTTTCCCCTTCCCTTGGGAGCGGCTGGGTTTTCCCCAGAATATTCCATTCTCATGGTCTCATCTGGTTTGGCATCACTTCTCTTTTACTCTCTTTGCCTTGGGGAGGAGGGCTCCACAGACAGCCAGACCGCTTCCATCCCCAGCCTGCGAGATGCAAACCTAGGAGCACGGTGCTGTGCTTCAAGGAAGGCAGCGGAGGAGCCAGCAGGTATTTGCACACATTTATTTTGACATTGAGTTAAACCATAGGCAGCTTAGGACCTCTTTGCTTGGACCATTTGCACAGCTGAGCCTATGAGGGAGCGATGCAACTGGGACCGCAGAGCATTACCCCATCCCCAGCTCATTTAAAGCACAGGTGAGAAGCTGTGGCAAACACTCCAGAAACGACACAACTCATCATACGATGTAATTTGTCCTTAGATAGTGCATTAGCCAATGTAGGGCTTGCCAAAGGCATTTAAAAAGCTTCTTTGGCCTTCAGCAAGGGAAAGGGAAACCAAGGAAGAACACCTGTTTTAAGGAATAGGAGCAATCCTGGAGAGCACATGCAGAGGCTTCCAGAGGGGTTTTAAAATGGACTTGCCAAGCAACTTAAATGGAAACGTTATTCCTGAAGTTTATTCTAAGATTTGTGCATACTTAACCCATAAACCCACAGCAAACAACTGCTGTATAAAACCCCCAAGGGTAAATAGAAATAACAAATCCCATGTAGATCACTACAGTTGAGTTGAGGGAAATCTTTCTGGAAGAGGCTGTTTGACTCACTCTCAGCCTTTCTGCCAGGGCTGGGTTGTATACAGCACACAGGAGAATGTATTTCATCCAGTTAAATCCTGCTTAGCCAGGGGACTGAAACCCATGGAGTAAAATCGACGATGCCAAGCTGACTCTTACCCCGGTTATTAATCCTCGAAAGGTGTGTGAAGATTTTTAATAATAAGGAAGGCTAAACAGAGATGTCTGTTTTTCATAATTGCACAGTGCTCCCAAGACAGCTGTTCAGCCATCTTGAAAATCAATGTTTTGATGCCCTTTGAACCTTCTTTTCCTGTTGAGTGTCTCTCCTACAGGTTGCTCCCCAGGATGAAAACAATAAAAGCAAATATATAACAGTAAAGGCCTGAGGTTAATGTCTTTAACAAGATAATGTTACTTAAGGGAACTGTAAACCAAATCATTCCTAAATTCCATTTGTTCTTTGCAATCTAGGATATATTATGAAACCATATGTGTGCATATGGATGCGTACACAGCGTGCAAGATTTTTTACAGTAATATGACTGCGTTTTCACACTGCGTATTCCAATATTCCCATATCGCACGGTTTGCTGAGAATTACCATTATTCTAACCATTAATCCTCTTATTAATAACTTGCTATTGCAGCTGTGTCATAAGGAACCACATCGTAACGTAGCTGGCTATGAGTCTCATGTGCAAGATCTAAAAAAATTTGCACCAGGTCATTTTACCAAGCAGAATGTCTTTCTTTGGATTTAGTATCAAAAGGTAATTCATTCCAACAAACTGGCACATGCCTTTAATATGTTTTTCTTTAGTTTTCACCAGAGAAGAACTTGCTGAAATTACTTCAAGCTGAATTCCTTGTGTATATATGAACTTAAAGGAAAAAAAATGTAAGAAAACATGAAAGGTTAGATAGTCTCCTGATGCACGTGTAGAGATTTTTTATACCCACTGAAAATTTATCTTAAGACATGTTCGGGTTACTCACTCCAAAAGTTACTTTTGCAGCATTCTGAGATGTTCCCTGCAATTCAATTAACTTCGGGCAAATCTGATATGAAACAAGACTCTGGCCCTACGTGTGTGTGTTTTCTTGATTTTCATGGAAATGGTAGACATAAATAAGTGCAGACCTAAGGAGTGAGACTCGTTTATTTAACTTTATATTATCTACAAGACTATAAAACCTGGAAATAAAACAGAAACATAATCCTACCAAAACATTTTGGAGGTTGTCCAGAAAAAAAAAATCTAAGGACACTTGTTTCTACTGATATCTACATCACGGCACTAATTTCCATTAATACAAGTGAATGGGAATCCCTGCCAGTGGGGATCACAGGCGATCATAATTCCTCTGCAATGACAAAGTCTCAACTCCTTATGCCTTCAAACTGCAAACCTATGTGGATGCTGAGGCAAAGGATAAGAGAACTGAGGATATGGTCACCATGAAAAAACTGGGAGTTTAGAAAATGTTGGCCTGAAGTCCAATTCTTCCTCCTCTTCTTCTTCCTCCCAAGTTTAAGTCTTGCTCCTGTTCATATATAACTCCTGGGCATCAGAGGGTGATGAATATTTGACATGAGATCTGCCATAGTCATCAGGCAGTAGAGTATTTTACCGTGAATCAAGAGTCTCTACCAGTAGTAATGACGGAAAAGAGAAAGCTCTTCAACACTGTTTATGCACGGAATAGACTTAAACATCCCTTTTAATTATCAACACAATCTAGCTATGTTCCTGTGAACCACCATAGCTCTCTGAAGAGCATCACTGTGCCTTGCAGTACAGTACTATGTGTAACACCACACAAACTGGAGGCTTTAAATGAGTCCTTGGAAGAATGTGGCAGGACTGCAGGGTCTTGCCCAAGAGAATTCCCTTCTGGGATAGAGAATAGGTACGTGTGGAAACCAGGATGAATTGCCCAAGACCACCCAGCAGGTCCGTGGTGGAGCCAAGGACCCTCAACTTTTGCACCCTCTCATGGGATCACTTTGTTTCTCGTTAGTCTCATAATCTCTAGTAGTTGTTTCCTCATCTATTCTTTGTGGAAAAGGAATAGCCTTAAGACCACTGATGCCAGCCCAGTCTGCCCACCCCATGATGGGCACCCATCCTCTATCAGCAGACCCTGCAAGGCACAACAGAACAACACAGGGCCAGGAGGAGACCTCCCTCCTCAAAGGCAGGAGGTCATGGACATCGCCAACAATAAAGTCATGGTGCTCCAACAAGCTCAGGTTTAACAGGACTTGTGTAGGTTTTTACTGCTGCCCTGTAAAATGCCTTTCACAAGTGGAAACATTGCCTCTTTCTTTCATCAGACTACAGGTTTTCACACCAAAACATGTTCTTAGGTAGGTTTCAAGTATTTCACTTGCTCTTCTAGTAATTATTATAGATTAACCCAACCTCATCATGTCATTGCAGCTGTTGGTATAACACAGTCTTGGGGCAATGGACATGTTTATGTTATTAATTGTCAAAACAATTCCTTCTGCGCCCGGATATCAGCTCACAGTCCAGAGCAGAAGGGATGAACAGCACCACTCTGTCATCCTGCCCAGGATGCAGCTTCCCTTTTCCCAACTCAGGTCATCCACACCTTCATCTGTGCAGTGTCTATAAAGGAATAAGAGAGAGATGCTGTTTAAACCAGCAGACATTTTCATTCTTATTTATTAAAGAGATTAGTAAGGTAACAGATATTCCCGATACCAAAATTTATTCCCAGAACTGAGTATCTTCTGTAGAGGATTAAAGAGAGATCCTAATATATGAACAAACAGAAAAAAATGGCTGACAAAAATCCACTCTCACTCAGCCTAAAGTTTTACACCTGGAGAAATACCTGAATTATAGCTGGGGAAAAGAGAAAGCTAAAAGGAGGGGAAGAAGATTTGACAAACATTTACTTATGAGTGGCAAACAAATGTCATAAGGAGCAATTGCTCACTATTTTTCAGAAGCCAGAAACTTCAAATTAAATCATTAAGTAGTAGTTCTGAAACAAATGGAGCATTTTTTTAATACGTCACCATCTCATGCTGTAAAAAACATTGCCCTAAGGATATTTTGAATACCAAGTGTATAAATGGTTCCAAACAACCCACTGTCCTCTCTGCTGCCACTGGGAAAAGAACTACAGATTTAAGTACAGATGTATAAATACATTGATTTTATTCAGTGCTACATCTAAAAACCTTTTAGCACTTTTGGAGCTCCGCTCTGTTTGTACTGATTTAAACTTCCTTGCGTTTTGCAGCTGGTTTTTAAAGAGATCGAATACCGCAGCTTTTCACTGTATGTTCATCAGTGTGAAATTTTCACTCTGGACAAAAACAACCCCACGAGCATGAGATTCAGGATCCCTGGAGGTGGAGACAGCCCTATTTCTAACATCCACGCCAGAAAGACAATCTGACACTCTTTGCTAATAAACATATTCTGAAACAACTGCAAAGAAACATTTACCTCCCACCAACAAGTTATTTTTAGGATTTTTTTTCTTTTTTACATAATTAAAAAAAAAAAAACAACAACCAAGAGAAAGCCCCCAAAATCTTTTAATCTAATCTTGGCTATATTTTCCCCTTCAATGCCTAAGGGATACAAGCTTATTTATAACAGGAAACCTTTGATTTCTGAGCTTTTATGTTCTTGCAATGTTCCAACTCACCAAAAAAAAAAGTGTTGATTTTTAAGAAAAAAAACCTAATTGCAACATGCACCCAGGGCTATTTCTCCCACGCATCAGAGCTACGCCTGCTACCTCCTGCTAGCGTGACCTGGAGCAGAATTGGGTCTGTGTAAAGGCTTTGGATGATCCCACCCTTGAGTGATGCAACCTCAGGAGCACTCAAAGCCATCGGAGAGCAGCATCCCTTTCTGCGCCTTGCAGGAACAGCTGGGAGGCAACGGTGACAGACTCATTAAGGAGCCCCCTGGGCATTTGCCTTCCCATTAGCACGGCCAGCGCCAGGGTTGCGCGTTGGGTCAAGGCAGGGACCGAGCATCTCCCTGACAACAGCACGGCCATAAGATCCTCCCACAGTCTTCCCGAGGTCGGTGGAAAGTTTCCCACTGACTTCAGAGGTTGGAATCGGGGCCATGAGAAGCATGTGGATGGCACCAACCCATTTTCCAACATTGCATAATGTATGTGTATGCAACGGTAAGTGTAAAATCCAGCTCTGAGCCTCACCTCCTCACCATTGCCCCATCCTCTCCATCCGCATCCAACGTCCCTGTCCCCCTGGACTTGAATAAGCCTGGTTTAGCCCTGCCACCCTTCTCTTTAACAGGATTTTGCTCCTCTCCTCATCAAGCTGTCCTAATTTATTCTATCAAGAGCTGAACATCTCCAGTCCAACATGAAGAAGGCACTGCCCGCCTGGAGGACAGATGTCAGTCACTCCAGGTGACAGCATCAGCTTTGACTGACCCAGTCTGGTGATCTGTGCAGATACAAGGTGTGCTCCTACAAATTGCTATTATTTTCAGTAAGATTTTCCCAAAAGTGATTCAAGGGAAAAACTGCTGCTGAAAAATATTTCAGCTGGATTTGGGGCACATACAGCAGAGACAATTTCAGGATCAGATGTTGGATCATCATCTTCTTGTGACTTTCTTTTAAAGTTTAAAAAAAGCCTTTCTAATGCCTTGGTGCAGAATAATGGTATGTTTATTATGAGAGATCAAGACTTTTTTCTTGGAAATTTCTGCTTTGATTAATTTAACAATTAATCAGCTTGCTGACAGCAAACCAAGGGAAAGAAGCTGCTCAGTGGATGAGATTTTACTGTCAGTTCCCATCACTTCCATCCACTATTTCTCTCGAGTGATATAATATACACTGAACAACATGAGTAAAATTGGATGGGAATGTGTTTGTAAAGAGAGGGCTTGGCATCAGAGTTTAAGTGATTGCAGACCTGGAAAAGCTAAAAAAGAAAAAAAAAATGCATGTGGTGATACATTTCCTGCGAGCTTCAATGCCCAGAAAAACAGGAAAGTTTCTTCGCATGTTCTAAAGAAATATATATACATATACACATATGTATAGAAAATTAGGTCTTTACAGATGGTAAAATGAATGCCAAGCTCAGCTTATGAGGAGTAAATCAGATTTCTGCCCACAGAAACGTCCCTCTTCCTGCATGTGCAGGTTAAATAGGATTTTAATAAAGGCATTTAATCAGATTCCGTATAACTTCAACACCATCAACTTCACATGGTCCCTTTTAATCTTGTCTTAATTATAGCTATGAAGAATGCAGTAATGTTTTTACTTTTGCTGGCACGCTGAGAAAACTCGTTTTGCTGCTGGCTTTGCCAGGCAGTTTCCAGGCAGATGGGCTGAGCCTGGTGCCAAGCATGGGCTGAGGATGGCGAGGGAGTGAGGATGGACAGAGGAGGTGACAGGGGGGACACTGCAGCAGCCAAAATCCCATCTCTGAACCCGTCACTCTTTGTTTCTTCACTCCTATTCATGCAATAAAAAGCACCTGTGGTTTCTTTCCACTATGGCAAAAACTGGAGCCACCACGTAAGTCCAGCAGAGAACACACTGCTGTCAGAGCAAACTAAGTTGATCCAGTTGAATTTTGGCAAAACCCCAAACATTAGGACAGGAACCTATTCCTCAAGCCTGGATAGGAAGCTTTTCAGGGGAGAGAGAAAAGACGTGTCAGATGGGGATGTGGTTTCCCCCAGCTTGTCACAAAGTTACAAGTCAGGCAACTGCGCAGGTTGGTCCTTGCATGGGTAGAGGCTGGATCCAGTCTGGTTTTCTCATGTTTCAGAGCTGGTCAGCTATCGGCTAGGAACCCAAAACCACAGACTCGAATACATCTTAGAAGATCACTTTTAACTCACAACAGTTAGAATAATAAAAATTAAAAGCCTGCACTGAGCTCTGGCAAAACCATTCCTTTTAAAGTTTAATTCTTATATTTCCCAGTGAAAAATGACCGCCCCCCCTGCCTTTTTTCTACCTTTAATCCCAGCAATGCTGCATTTATTCCAGTTGACCATGTACTTTCCTGCTCCTCTCCCTCTCTCTTGCACCAGAGCATCAATGAATGGGAACATTTTTCTTGCTTCCAGAGGCATTGCGAAAGGTTTCAAAGTAAATTCGCTGGAAGCCCAACAAGAGCCCACACTTCCCCCTGTAGCGCGTTCATGGTCAGGAACCCAGCGAGGAGAAATCACCGTGACCCCATCCTCATCAGGAAAAATAAATACGCTTTTCTCCCATCCAAGCTGCAATTCTGCGTGGAACAATTTAAGCCTTTCCTGCCACCTCCAGGCATTGAGGTTTGTAATTGAAATCCTGAGGAACAGAATTGGCCAGCAGACAAACAAGAACCTGTCATCATTTTGCTTTGCTTTCGGATGATTTAACTGGCCAATTGATCTTTGCTTTTCATGAATACTTAATTTTTTCCCCTCCTCCTGAGCAGGGCAAGGTGTTACGAGCGTTGCTGTTTGGAACCAGGAATGAAAGCTTCAACCCACCATGCCCCTCTCTTGAGTTACCTCCAACCCAGCCTGGAGAGATCGCTCCAGGGGGATTAAGGAAAACATCTGGTTTTCTGGGATACTTAAAGTGCTCAACCATTTGGCCAGAAAGAAAAGCTGATCACTGCCAGCTCTGGCAGAAGGCTTTCCACTGTGTTGCTTGCCTATAAGAAATTATATGGACCTAAGCAACCTTGCGCAACTTCAAAGCCAGCCCTGCTTTGACTGAGACCAGAGGACCTTCAGAAGTCCATTCCAACTGAAATTACTCTGTGGCTATTGTGACTGCTTTAGCACAGGAGTCTCAAGACTTCATAAGATGATAAAGCCCAGAGGCAGGCTCTGATTTGCAATGTTCCAGACCAAAAGGGAGTCATTATGTTGTGAAAAATTCCTTATGAGTGCATCTTGAATCAGAAAAGTGGGGAGAAGGAGGCTGGGGGGTACCAACCTCTGAAATCCTGGAGGTACCAAGCTCCAAACTTCCAGCACCCGAACTCTTTCTAGGGTCCTTCCAAACACCTCTGATGCCTGAAAGGAGCCAAAAATCCCTTCAAAGGACACCCACATCTAGTCACAAGAGGCTGGTAGGTACCGGCAGAGCTCCAGTAAATTCTCACAGGCCTCCTGGCTTATTTATGAGGCATCTTAGGCACTATAAACAGCATTTTTTTGGTGTGAGAATTACCAAGAAAGGAGCAGGGGAGCAGCACAAAAGCAAGGAAACTTGGCTTGAGAAAATACCCAAACACATCAAGATGAGGAAAGCCTACGACACCTGAAGAGGGCATCAGCCCATCCTCTGCTTCCCCTTGGAGAGCACTGGGCTCCCTTGCACATCACAGCTGGAGACAAAATGTGTCAGTAACATCAATTGTTTATTACCTTGGACTCATGATGCTGCAAAAGGCTGTGCATCCACCCGCTCTAGATGACCCAGACATAAACCTCTAAAGAACATAAGCGAGCCATCTCCCAATTAAAACTAGCTGGAAACTGTTCAATGCACGTTTTCACCTTTCCAGGACAACAAGGCTTTGACTTACCAAAGACATTTGGGACGATTCATTTGCTTTCCTTGGGCAGATTTTTATAGAGATTTTTTTTCTCTTTTTTTTTTCTTCTTTACACACAGAAGGTGCCCTGACCCAAAGTGTTTACGTGTCCTCCCACCTATGTGCCCTGTTTTGCCTTTGCAGCTATCAGTCCTTGTTGATAGCTATGAAACCCCTGCATATCTACAGACATCCCAGCCTTTTGACTAATTGTCTCTTAATTAAGGTGCAGGCAACCTTTTAATGAACAGTGTCAGCAGGGGAAGATCTCCAGTCTGTCATGACCCATCACAGGAAAATTTGGGAGAAAACAACCAAGATATATTGAATAGAAAGAGCTCATTTTGATCTTCCCCGCTTTCTTATCCAATTCTGAAGTTTTCAATTTTACTGTCTCAGACTCAGAGTTTTGATGCCATCTTAGGGAAAAAAAATTAAACATATATACACACATTTAAAAGAAATATGAAAAGACTATTGTCTTGCTGCTCTGTACATTCTACCCCAACGGGCACTTTAACAAATGTAAATAAAAACAGCTTTTCCTCTTCTGACTTGTCCCATGAAGGTTTAGTTGGGCCTTCGCATAATCCATGGGATTTCTGAAGCTTTTAGTTTTAACTAAGTCATTTGTACGGCTGCCTGAGATGCTTCCAAATGTGTGGTAACTCTATTTTGGTATGCTCCCAACAACCTAATTAAAACCATGGAATAAAATCATTCAGCTTAGGTGATTTTTAATTCTTCTTTCCTCCTCCTTTATTTATTTATTTTTTTTTTTAATCGAAAGAAACCTTCTGACTCACATATCTAGGGGATTATTTTAAACAGCGTTTTGGAAAGGGCACACGCTGGAAATCCTATATGGCAGCGGAGGAGAGTTGTCACGCATGTGTGTAGAGCTCATTTAGACTGAAAGCCAAAGGTTATGGTACACACAGGAAAAAATCAAATTACTTGTGATCCTCCTCTTACTGCAGCATCCCTTTTGGAATGATGTCATGAGGAAAAGAAGATTTCCCCTTCCAAAGCCTTAACAAGGATTTTGGAACAACTGATGAAGGAGCAAGCCCTGGGGGAGCCCAGTGCGGACGTCAAATGTGCTCGAGGAACATCAGGGAAGCGGTGACCTTTGGGGCGCCAGCTTTGTGCACAAATCCAGCAAAACCTCATGTTCTGGAAACAGGGAAGAGCTTTCCTCATCCAGGGAAAATCTAGAGCCTGCTACAGACTACCTTTCATGGGGAGAAACTCGAGCAACAAAAGCTTTCCCCCAACACATAGGGTATATTTGGAAACAGCAGCTTGTGAACAAGCGATGGCTTTTCTCCTCGCTGTGTGGATACAGCCAACAACCAAGATCTGGGCCTTTTATTGTAATTGTTCGGTGCAATAACACACAGATTGAAGTTTGGTTTTCGTGGTATCTGGCTAGGCATGCCGACCTGATGTGGATCAAAGACTACATGGTAGAATTAAGCAAATATAATCAGTGTAATATGATTCATTCTCATCCTGCTGAGCAGATGTTTGAACAGATGTCAGGTAAAAAAAAAATGTGCTGGGGAGTTAGTGCATTATTTTAAATTAGTGCATTTAAGAGAAGGGAGTATCTTTATTAATCCCATTTAAGGTGAAAGAGAATATTTATGGCTTTAGTTAACTGGTGAGTTATCCTCCCCTTGCCTTTTAGTGGCCAGCAATCACCAGTTCCTCTATCAGAAACACAACAGTGCTGGTGGGCCAGGATGGTTGCCTATCTCCCATCACCTTGGGAAGCAACAATTAACACACTAAGTAAATACAGGATTAAAAAATTTGAGTCATTACCAACCTACTATCTGGGGAAAACGTTTGATTTGGATTGTGTTACACAGTTGCAGTCATTCTTGGGAGATCCCAAGGTCCCTTGTTTGCTGTTTGGTAAAAACGCTAGCAAAAAACCTCGCTTTTTTCTGGCAATTTTAAGTCAGCACTAAAACCAAGGAAGTCCTATTATGCACCTGATTGGTCACATAATTACAGTAACTGGATGCAAACCTGGTAATTATTGAGGCAAGGTGAAGCTAAACACTCATTTAGCCATATACCTGCAGACTTAGTAACCAGAGACCCCATCACCCAATTTAAAGTCCATAGGCAAAACTGGAGCAGACCTTGAGCATCCACACTTTACTCAGTCAAGGATGTTTCTGCAGCGTTTAAAAGCTGCACCTCCTTTGTTAGCCAGAACTCCACAAACCCTAAAAAAGAAGTTATTGCTGATAAATTGCTCCTTGGAAGAGTGCCTGGGGATGACTAACCCATGCCATATTCTGGATAGTCCAAAGAAATTTGCCTGGCCTGCCAGAACAGCGGTGCAATACAGGTTAGTGGAGATGAGAAGTGATTTTTTTATGTATTCAATAAGATTTTTGTTTGATTATATTCTAGATCTTAATCATCTGGTGGGAAAAATTCAGGTTATGGGTGACCTTTTCCTACCAGTCCTGTTGGCTGGAGAGCCGTGTGCTCCAGTAACCGCTCCTTAAAAAGGAGGTCAAAACAAATATATGGGAAGGTCTGGGGTGACTTTGCTCCTCTGCTCAGCATTTTTGTATCAGAAAAGAACATCAAGCCCTTCATCTCTGAGGGTCATTAATGCCTTGAGGGATCCTGGATGGCTTCCCTACGAGTCTCTGTGGAGAGGATTCTTTTTATAACTATCTCATGTCGCTGGGGAAAGTTTCTCCAGCCAGCACATTCACTCAGCCACCAGTGCTGCCTGACATTTACCCTGTGATGTGGCTTTATTAACTTTGTCTGGCTATGCAGAAGCATCCACATAAGGTCATTCTTTGCAAGATCAAGCAATTCCACAGCCATATTATATTAAAGCATCCATACTTGGAAAACCATGCTTCAATCTAGTTGAAGTAGTAAAAAAAACCCCAAGATTATTTACTACTCACTACCCTTAACATTGATTTGAACTTTTTTTTCATAGTTTATTCCCTCTCCCTGTTTTCTTTGCCATCGGAACATATTACAGCTCTGCCTGCTGCACACAGAGAAGTTCACATGTTTTGGAAACCTTTCAACTGGTGAACATACTTAGGTGTGCACCTGAAACACAAGCCTGTGTTGCTGTTATAAGGGTATTGATCTTGCTTTATCTACAGGACTTGGGAGTTCAATTAGGAGAAGAGTCCATAGCAGGAGGCAGGAGCATCCTGATGGCTAAAACTCATCCTAATTCAGATTTTCTCTGTCACCGAGGCACACTGAGACCATCACTCTATCACTTCACCTCCACACATGCCCAATCCCTTCCCATTCATTTGTTTCATCTATTCCAGAGTCTGGTTCTGAAGTCAGCAGAGAGGCTGGATATTGGATGCAGATCCAAAAGCTCCCACCTAGGCTCATTTCCAGGAGTGTATCTGTAAAAAAAGCTTTGCTGAAGAAGCCTTTCAAAGAGCATCTGGGGGAACGAATGCCTCTGCCTTGCTGTATATTTCAGCTGCTGCAATGATCCCTTAAGCAATGCAGCATCCCTTCAGTGATCTGGTGATCGACTTCTGTCCTGCTTTTACCCAGGAGCTGCATCGTAACGCTGCTGGTTGATGGGGACCACAGTGATTATTTTAATTTTCAAAAACAGAAGAAGAGAGACAGAGAAAAGAAATGCTCCAGGCAAAATTCTTGCACACGGAGTGCTCTAGCCCTAAAGGTGTGATGAAAGCATAATCCTGCACATAACCCTCAGTTCTGCTGCCTAAAATAATACTCCAGGATGCTGGCAGGGGAATACTACGCTTCCTGTGAGTGTTTCAGTTCACATTCTCCCAAAAATAACACAGCGACTGTTAACACCTGCACTTTTCAACGTTTCCTTGCTAACAACAAGGAGATTAATGGGTTCCATTCAAAAAGACCTTTTTGACCTCATTTATGATGTTGAGAAACTCAGGAAATTGCTCGCTAATCCAAACCTTGATAATCCCAGTATTCTTCAAAAAAAAAAATCACTGCTTGAAGTATACGGCAAGAGAGGTGTTTTGTCAAGGTAGGACAGGATCCACAGGGCATCACAACGGGTGGATCCCTGCATTAAACAAATCTGAAGAACAGACTGGGGCCACAGGAATAGAGATAACCCAACCTGCCCGGTGCTGCAGACCACACACATGACTTCATTTGACCAAGATTTAGCTCCTATTTTGAAAAGCCCAGGAAGATGGGAGTCCAGGGGGGATTCCAGCAGCACCCCAGGGGCTCCAATGGCAGGATTAGACCAGGCTGATCATGTGGATGGATCCTAGAGATGCCCAATCCAACAGCTCCCATTTTTCACATGCAGCTTCAGACTTCTGCTTTCAATTTTGCAGAAGACCTCTTTTTATTATTATTTTATTCTTCTTTTTTTTCTTATTGTAAACAGAAAATGGACCAAATCACAAGAGGCTGCCAAAGATGTGCAGTCTCGAGCAAACAGCTTCCCTCAGACTTTGATGTACAAATACAGCCACACTTTTACCTGTGTCTGCTTAAAGAAGCATTCATCCACTTGTTCAAATGACATCTTAAATTGCAAGCTTTTCTAAGTGCACATGCGAGCCAGGAGAAATTCAGGGATCAGGGCCTGCACAACTCCTCTGCAACAAGAAGAAAAATAAGAAGGAAAATGTGGGTTCATCACAGGATAGTTGGATACAGTTGCTCACTCACCAGAGGACACGCTAAGGATGCTCTTAGAAAAGAAGCAGCTTCAAAGAAGAAAGGTTTATACAGAACAGACCCACTTCTATCCTTTCTTATATTTTCCTACAATGCTATGGCTCTCCAGTGAAGCAAGATCAGCCACCAAATTAACCCAGTTAATACACATGTGTCTCTCATGGGGAGGGAGATGAGTATTTCTCAGTGGCTTGGAGGTTGGTTTTTGGGTGCTGAGCTGTAACATCCTCCTTTTCCACAGCAATAAGTAGGTAACCTCTGTAAGACAGAGAGAACTGGTTTCCTCTGAAAAGCCTTGGTGGGGAGGGATGCTAAAATAGGAATAAGCCAAAGAGCAGCAGGCAGATGCTACAGCTCTGGCTTTCTTGAGCAAAGCCAACTGCATCCCTTTACTATCAGGGAAAGA
>NW_010159597.1:47215-50273 GCF_000695765.1 Mesitornis unicolor
GATCCCAGCCCAAAGAGTTCTCTGTCTCAACCCCAAGTCTTTCTCCATTCAGCCCAACCAGCAGTCTTAATGTGCTCAAAAATAATTTTTTTCCCAGTCAGTATGGGTTGCAAAATCATCAGGTGCACCAGCAGGAAATAACAATGTACCACCATTGTAGACATTTTTACAAGTTGTACTAAGTGAGTTGTTTTGGCGATACCAAGCAGGTGGGGGGAGGGAAACCAATGCGGTCATTTTAATCCATTTGCTCAATAGGAAGTTTTCAGGCAGTTTCAAACAATTGGGGCTGAGAAAGTCCAGCTGATGTTGTGTGTGTTTGTACACAGCGGTTCACAGCCGAAACGCAGAAAGGTCAGGCCATTGAGGGCTGAGAGCCGGAGCCCATTGTTCAGGAGGCCGGGTTCCCCATGGACCTGCAGGAAGCACAGGGCAAAGCTAAAACGGCCCTTGCCAAAGTTTCTGCAAATATTTTCCCAAGGCACACTTTGTCTGCTGCTTGCAAAACAGAAAATATAAGGGGCATCGTAAACATGTCAATAGGCATGGGGAGAAAAAAAATACCTTCCGGCAATGAAGCGTGTGTATGTTTTCCATAATTATGATATGGGCATAACATAGGGGTCTTGGTAGGGTCATCTGGAGTGAGAATAGATGGTAGGTCTGATGCCATTGTTAGAGATGATAATGTTTGTGCAAAGATGGCCTCCACGGGCATAAGCATCTCCCAAATCTACCTAATGAATTATTTCAGCTGGGAAACTCTTCACAATTCACACATCATCAGAACAGTAAAAAGGATTTTATTTCAATTTTTATTTTACTATCTCCCCCTATGTACCACTTTCTGGGTTGGCTAGACCAAAATTTGAAGAAATCTGGTCAAAAGTTCATTGTTTCTCCCAAGAAAAAGTTGAAGAACAAGCCCTCTAAAGCTTGTCCCCAGATCACTGCCTTTTGATGCCTTTTTCCCATTTTCAGTCATGCCATCTTTCCAGATTTAACTTCCTTTAAGTTTATATAGTGAAAACAAGCAGCCTATAGGAAAATCTTGTTTATGGACAGATGTTTGAAAGGCTTTGCTGGGCTTTGTACTCAAGCTGCTTTAGGTAAGCATTAGATCTGCTGATTTGTTGGTGTTATCTGACCATCCCCCCCAAAAATAACTCAATTCTTTCAAAGTATAAGCTACGTACATCTAACACTGCAAATAACACTGAAGGTGGTCAGAAAGTTTGAAATAGTCTCTCAGGCTGAGATGTCTTTATGTTTCTTTCAGTTATCTCAATGAGAACATCACAAAAATGGTGTGCACAGCTCCCCTGGTTGTACTATTTATCAGGTCCCTTCAATCCCAGTTGCAATAGCATAACTGTTGGCTAGAAGGTAAACTGGAAGATAAGTAAAGTATATAACGTAAAAATCTGGAAAATAGAGCAAAAAAGTCATCAACTGAGTAGAAGAAAGCAAAGTTAGCGCTTTTATCCTAGAAGGATATCAAATTGAGAGGTTTTATGAACAATCTCCCTGCTTCTGAGGGTGAGGAAGGATAGGAAAGTGTAGTAAAAAAATTAAAGGATCTTAAAACCTACACATGAGATTTCCTTCAAAGCTATTGCCCACTATACACACTTACTGACTTCTGTCCCAATACTTTCCCAAAGCCAAGCACGTGTTTTCATTCAGTCTCCAGAGCTACAAAGTCACCAGCAAAGCATAGCATGACCTCAGCCTCGGCGCAAGCCCGTGCTTCAGCACAGCATAGGAGCGTTTGTGCTTCACTGAACTGCGGTAAAGTTCTCTTTCAAAATCGAAAAAAGATGGGGAGAAATCACCGTGTTTCAAAACCTGGAAATATTTTACCTTTCAAGAGCAATGAATAAAATATGAAAAAAACAAGACATAGAAGCCAGACAAATGCATTACTCCCACTTTACTTAGGTTTTACGTGGATGGAACAATCCAACATTGATTTGGGAGTATCGGGTTTCCCTTTGTAAGAAAAAGGGAATGAAATTCAAAGATGTTTTCATATTGTGATGATCCTATACCTGCATTTACCCTGACTGACATTCACTGTGCGGCTCAAAGACTCTTGGATGTACAGGATCAATTTCTAAAGACTCCAAGAACAGCAATCAATCTTTAATTCGCTATCCAAAGCCTTTCGGCAATGGTGAGAAAAGTAGGATGTGAAATTTCCCCCCTAAAAGTTGCATCCTGATAAAACACTGGGAAATGCACTGAACTGAATGATGGATTGCCCATTCACCCCAGGATAAAAGCAGGATTGGGCTCAGGTAGCTCCAATGGAACAAGTCTATCTGAGATGGGAAAAAATAAGGCTGAACACTGATGGTTTCAAATGCAAGAAGAGCCAGACTGCAGCAGTGGCTCCACCCTACCATGAGTAATTAATTTTTTTTCAGTTATTCTAAGAAATGAGATAGTTGGTTCAGAGATCACATTCCCCTCACAATCTGCACAGAATAAAGCAACTTTTCCTCCACGCAACATCCTCTGTGGGGTTCCTACTTTCTGCATTGCCTGCATGCCAAGGCAAACACAGATATTCCAAGGAACAGGAGGGATTTCAAAAACCTGCCCTGCTTTCAAGCAGAATAACCATAAAGCTGTTCCTAGACATGCATAGATCATTTTGTGCTAATCAGAGAGCAAACTCCTCTGCAAAATATTATTCATGGGACTGAACATCAGCCAACTGCAAAAACATTTTCTTAGCTTGTGGATAAACAGTCGCACAGTATCTGCTTAAGAGAGAAAAGCCTCCACTTCCCAGCATTAATGCAATTTCACACTTTACCAAATAAAAAGCCCAGAGCTTCCCGAGCCACATGCAGGAAAATTGCAGCAAATTAAAACATGTGGCAATTCAGTTTTGGTTTAACTGCTCTGGTCTTTGTTTCAATTTCTTTGCCTGATTTGAACTGAGCTTCTGAATTAGGAACAGCGAATCTGGGATTTTATATATTTAATTTTTTTTAAGATGCAGTTATAGGGAAGGGTGTTTAATTTAGAGAGCACAGGGCAGGGAAAG
>NW_010159597.1:50304-78882 GCF_000695765.1 Mesitornis unicolor
AAGAGCGAAAGAGAAAGCCAAGTAGAAACTAAGCAGGGGGCCAGAGTACACCCCACAGAGACTAGATTACTCCAAACTGTCTGCATCCATCTGCCATCTCATCTTGTGTTTGGATTTGAGATATGAGTGCCAGAGACCTCATAACATACCACAAATGGAGCCTTTGAAGATGTGTGAACATCCATGCTCAGTATCAGAAGTAATTAGAAAGATTTCTAGTACCACATAGATGAGTTTTTGGTCTAGGGCAAGTTTAACAAAGTCAAGCCGCCTTTTCAAAAAGCTCATTAATTGCCACAAAGAAAGGAGGCAAAAACTCTGCCTTGGACATCAAAGCACCTAGACCCAATCCCAACACAAGTCATCGGTTGATTCTCCAACTTTGGCTCGACACTTGCCTCTCCATGAAGCTCAGCAAAGCCCATCTTTCTTCATTGACCCCAGAAAGGGAGCCCAAAGTTGCTCCCTAACTTCATTGAGACACTGGGCAAGCCCAAAGCTGTGAGCCAGGTCTGAGCACCACCAGTTGCTGGAATGTGACCTTTTAATCCTGGTGCATCCCGGACAGGAGGAACATCTCTGCGCAGGTCCGTTGTACACGTTTCAGCTCATTTTTCATCCTGCTTTTGACGTTCAGATCAGTTAGATACCTTAATCCCCAGAACATTTAATTATAGCTCATGCCATCATTTACCTTGTTCGCTAAGCCTTTGATTACATTAGGCAAGGAAGAAAATTTCATCTATGTTATCCACCTATTCCTCGCATGATCCTTAGGCTGAAAATAAAACTAGAATTGGCTAGGAAGAGCTGATATTTTTCTTCAAGACAGCTGAAGGAAGCATGAAAACCGCTGTCCAGGATATCCGGAACTTGGCTGGTTCTCTTCTCTTCCCTGAGTTTGCTCACCAAATGATTTTTGTTTATTTTATAAAAGTTCTGTTCCTCTTTGACAGGTGTCCTATAGGCAGAAAATGTGTCTTGGCTAAGGACCCAGGAGGGAATTAGTTCTGGGTTCCTTCTAGGAAGTAATGGGAGTTTCTCTGCTAAAGGCCTGTGCATGGGCAGCAATGATCCTTTATACATTTAACTTCATTTGGTGCATTTAAGCATAGAAATTCAGGAATGATAAAATAACTGAGAAGTTACAATAAAAATAGAGGTGACCTTGCAGTGGTGGATGAAACAGAACATTGGGAACTAGCGTAGGGCTACAAAGATGATCAAGGGAGTGGAGCATCTCCCTTATGAGGAGCGGCTGAGGGAGCTGGGGCTCTTTAGTTTGCAGAAGAGGAGACTGAGGGGAGACCTCATTCATGGTTATAAATATTTAAAGGGTGAGTGTCATGAGGATGGAGCCAGGCTCTTCTCGGTGACAAACAATGATAGGACAAGGGGTAATGGGCACAAGCTGGAACACAGGAGGTTCCACTTCAATTTGAGAAGAAACTTCTTCTCAGTGAGGGTGACAGAGCCCTGGCCCAGGCTGCCCAGAGAGGTTGTGGAGTCTCCTTCTCTGCAGACATTCAAAACCCGCCTGGACGCCTTCCTGTGCAACCTCATCTGGGTGTTTCTGCTCCGGCAGGGGGATTGGACTGGATGAGCTTTGGAGGTCCCTTCCAATCCCTAACGGTCTGGGATTCTGTGTGATTCTGTGAACTGTGAATCAACCTGAACAGAAAATTCAAGTCAGGTTTACAAAGATTTGGCTACTTCAGAAAGGAGTTTTGTGAAGTCAAAAACCAAATTAAAAACCCAAGAGAGACAAAGAGGTCTCCTGGAGATGAAGGGTGGTGTCAGGCTGTAGCTCCCACTCACTTGTCCTGAAGACTAGTTTATGTGCTCATATGACTCCATGCTGGCAAATAAACCCCACATATATCACAAAGCAGCTTCAGCCAGGTCAGACAAATCCTAGGGCCACCAGAAGGGAAGCGATGGGGGTAACATGGCAGGGGAGGAGAAGGGCAGGACCACAGCAACAGCGATGATGATTAACTTACACCATCAAACTGCACACACAGTATTTTGACATTAGGTTGCCATCACTGAAATAATTTCTAATTTTGCTACTATTACTGCTATATCATCCAAGCCACCCTATCATTATACAGAAACTCAATGCTTCCTTGAAGCATAAGTCTTTACAGGAGTTAACGTCTCCTGGATGCTAAAAGCCAATGGACCAGAGTTGTTTCTCTTTTCTACAGAACAAGCTCAGGGAAGAAACAGCAAAGGAATGAATCAGCAAGGGCTGGGAAAGGGTTTCAGATTAATAACACAGGTCAGGGGAGGACAGAGAGTAGCTGTACACATCATCCACATGAGCATAGCCCACAAAACTCAATATAACAAAGCACCGAGAGTCATGCTTAACTTTAAACATGTGTCCCACTCACTCAGTTGCTTAGTCACTCTAATGAATACAAATGGCCTCAAGCATTTAAAATGCTCTGTTAAATATGAGTACCTCAGAACCAACACCGCCAGCAGAAGAGACCTCTCTGCACCCACAGGTAGGGGTCAAGCGGTATTTCCGAGAAGTTTTGTAACAGACAATTAGAAAAAAAGAAAACTATGAAAGTTATTTTTGTATGTTTTATCTGACCTTCACCATCAAACGGCCTGTTTGGAAGTCTCATTTTGGAAGAAAATGGAGAGGAAGAACCCTGTTAAGCAGATTTTGCAAATAATGGCCAGGCTTCATTGATGTGGGGAATGAAACAATTTTGAATTTCAACTCACAATACTTTTTGTAGGCCCCCGGCACTAGAGGACTAAGACTCTTTATGAGCTTTCCTAATTGGGGTGATGACTAATAGGTGCTTAATTTTTCTTAGTAATGTTCCCTTTACCTCCGCAAGATGCACAGCGTTAAACTCAGAGGAGCTGTGACCAATTTATGTGAAGATCTGCTCCTTGGGACCCATCAGACTACATCACAGTCACCTTTGGGGCCTAAGAAACCAGAGGGAAATTCTTTAATGTGGGAGGGAGATTTTAAAGATAGCTGAAATGCGTGAACCAGAGCTCTGCCAGCCATTTTAAGTGTCTTTAGCATATTTCAGTGAGAGCTTTCATGCTATCCAATGTGCGTCAAGCCATCCTCTTGGCCTGGCGAGCATCCAGGCGGCTGTTCCCCTCCTCCCCTCCACGAGCTGAGAAGAGAGAAGGAGTTAGAGAGTGACATGGCAAATCTCCAGTCCTCTCTAAATATATTTTACTAATATGGCAATTAATATCGTGGACCAGTGCCTACTTCATAAAAGCAGATTCAATATGTCGGTAAGAATGTAGAGTGCGAGTGATTTAGAAACTACTATTTCTTGGACAAGGGCGTACTTAAAAAGCATGATCTCATAAATCTGTGGTTTCTCCACATTTTTAGGTTGTGTATATGAGAACTCCCACACCAGATAGCAGGACGTGTAACATTCTTAGCTCCATGAACCCCAGTCACATGATGGTAATTACCGAAGACCTTGAAACAAAAAGACCAATAAATTCAGCATTAAGAGCACAGCTCCCGTTCAGCTACTCATAGCACAGGGCAGAATTTGGCCAAAACCCACATATGGAAAGGTCTTATCCTTTAAAGCATCTTGATTTCTCAACATGTTTCTGATCATTTGTATACCTACATGTAAGACAAAAGATAGTGCACTCAAGTGTCTTTAAAGGGCTTAGAGCATCTAATTCAATGGATGCTGCCTCCTAATTCCTTTGGCCTCTTCAGAAATTCAGTATCAATTGCTCTGAGAGGGAGGAATTACAAAGTCCAGCTCAGTGAAGGTTTGATTTCCAAATACAGAGATTCTTCAAAATATCTTGGACCGACTTGAGAAATACAGCATCACTTATATCCCAGGGAAGATGGACCACAAGTATTCTGGTGAGGGAAAACTGCTTGAAATGGTGATGCAGGTAAATTGGTAAGAGCAAGGTAGCACGCACACAAAAGGAGGGAGACCAATAGAAGCAGAAGTATTCACCACTTGCTGTGGTGGATGAGAAACACCCAGATTAAACTCCTACAGATGAACGCTGGTTATTGTACAAAAACATCCATGTCCTCTTTCCAGATGCATCGACAGAGATTACGACAAGCTAAAGCAAGAGATATTCTCCTCTCTGCTGTTGCTGTGGGTCTCTCCTCCGATCTCTGGTGTGGTCCGTGCATGCCTGATGCTGTGACTCATTAAGGGGATGGAGCACAGCTTGCCCTGATGTTCGACTCCTGCCACGGGTAGAGCTGCCAGCTCTTTGAAGGAGCTAATAGGTCCACTGCTCGGTCAGGGCACGTTGGCACCTCTCCACCGCCTCAGAGATTTACATATGTATTCTTAAAATGAAGCAGTCATTAAAACACTGCTTCAAGCTGATAATTGCAATTATCCCATTCTTTCACTGTAAACAGAGAGTTCACTGTCTTGTCTTTCGCTCTAGCAGAGGAGTCATCTCTGTCCCAGGACTTCCTCTTTGGCAACAGGCAAGCCCATCTGAATCACTATCCAGCTCTTGCTTCATCCTTAGACTCTGATGGTCTGATAACATTTATTCAAGACCAAAAGCAATTAAAACCAAGATGACACATTAAAACAATCTCAATTTAGAGTCCATCTTTAAATGATTATTTAGAGCTGATTGGGAAATGGAATTTCTGCTCTGTAGGAAATTCAAAGGTTTCAAAATTCCCTTTCATCACAGACTGGAATGCAACCTGAATTTGGCTTAAATCCCATCTTAGTTGGACTTTCAGCACCTGGGACCTGGAAACTGCTTAATGTCAACCATCACTTCATCCCAGAGAAAAGCACAGATGTTTCCACATGGGGTGACAGAGCAGCCTCCGATAAATGCACTCAGCACTGTCCCATTAGACTCAGGATAGACGGAATCTCTACTTTCTACCCAAAGCTTCCACATGGGCATAGCTGTGCCTAGACCACATCTAATATTAGGACTGCACAGGACAAACCCAAAGAGACACAGGGCTTTTCCTCATCTCTTATTGCATAGGAAAGGAAAGCTGCAGTCAGTAACCGCAAGAAGGAATCTCACTTTGCACATCAGGGCAACAGAGATTCCCCCAGCAGAGGAGCACTTTGGTCTCCCTACTCACTCCTTTCACATTGCACACAAGATCAATCAGCAGACCCCAAATGCCCTCCTGTAGTGATGAATTCATCTGATACAACGGGATCTAAACTTACGGGGAAAACCACTGTGATGGCATCAGAATGAAGTATGACCACATTGCCATGAAGTCTCACTTCCTATCAGACTGGAAAAAAACTTACTTGGAAGTAGCTGTGCTCTTGTAAAAATATTGAACTGACATTTATGGCCAAAACTCTGCTCCATCATAGTCTTTGACCAAGTTCACTGTCCCTTCTGGTCACTATCCACTGCTTATTTTATGTGTCTCCAGCAAAGCAGAGACATCATTACAGCTGATGTAATTTTTGGACCAAAATCCAGAGCGTTCCACGAGGTTAAATAAAAGTGTACATAACTCCTGCTCTCCAAGCAAGGTTCTGCAGCACAGCTTCAGGATATTTCCAAAGAACGGGATTCTGAGGAAGACAACAGTAGTGCTGGATCAAGGTTTCTCAGCAAGGCTGAGCTGCTGTCTCAAGGGTGAAGGAACACTCAGATGACCATTTTGCTTCAAGAAGGAGGAAAATATCTCCCAGTTCCCAAGTCCGTATTGGTGGGTAACTTCCTGCTCTCCATCCATGGACCAGAGCAAGAGCTGACCACTCACTCCCCAACCCTTTCTGCTGGAGCTGGTGGGGATGCAGTGCAGGCAGTGCTGTAGGAGATGATGGTCCTGTCCCCAGTGTGAGTGATGGAAGGCCTGAAATCACTCACTGTGCTGCACAACTCATCTGCTGCAGTATCTGGACATGCCTTAATATTTTTGTCCAAGCCAGGACTGAAATCGTGGCTATTAAAAGCACCATTCTTTACCTAGGTGCTGTAAAGGGCTCTACTTTCACAACTGCTTGAGTGATAGGTCATTACTCAACTGCCTTTACAGAAGAGCTATTGCTGCTAAGTTCTTTGCAAATCAAACGACTTTCTGGTTTATTGAAATTGCACTGGCTCAAGTACCCGTGTCATCACCAAGTCCCTTTGACTCCTACGGCAAAAGAGCCCCAAGGAAGTTTGCCACAGCTGAGCAGGTGGAGAAAGAGGGAGCAACGGCCTTTTATAGGATGAAAAGGAATTTCTAAATATGAAGTGCTCCTGAGAAAGAAAATCAGAATATGGGCTCTGATTCAGCAAAGCAATTAAGTATGTGCTTTAAGTCAAAGCCTTCCTTAATTCCTTTGACTCCAACGGGATTTAAGCAAAGACTTAAGACTTAGCTGAATTCAGGTCTAAAAATTCCTCTAACATTTTTTTTCTTCTGGATTATAGTGAAAGAAAGTGGTTATGGTGCATGCCTTGAGCAGCAGAGGGGTGATGAACTGTGATGCACATTCAGTCTAATGTAAAGCTTTAAAAAATCACTTGGCAGGAGCTAAGTAATAAATTAAGTTGCTCAACTGGTCGTGCTTTGCAACCAAAGCCATTGTCTTCCTAGGGCTCGAGCACCAAAACTTCCCAACCGGCCTCAGCTCGTTGCATCCCATCAGAAGAAACTTTACACTTGATAAGTCCCCTAATATGCCAGGGAGAATTCCTCCCTCCCCTCCTACCTCTTTAATGAGCATCACCATTAGCTTTAAAGTACAAAGAGAGTTCACTTTGTAAGCCTTTGTGTTCTTTGCATGTTAGGATAGCTGAGGAGCAGTTCAAAAAGCAATCTGCCCAGAAACCACAGTTTATGAGTCCCAGAAGTTTCATTTGCTCAGGTCAGACTGAAAGCTTGGCTGAAGATACAGTAGAAATTTTTCTCTGTCAGGCAACAGAAAGCAGTACAAAGAACCCAGCTGTTAGGTCTCATAGCCCAGGCCTCTAATTAAAACAGTGGAAAATTAGATAACTTCACAAATTCATCACTGCCACCACTGGCTGTCAAAAAAAAAAGCTCGGGGGTTACCACCCACCTTTTGTTTATGTTGCTAACCAGTGTCTCCAGCGTGTGTGTGTGTGTGTGTGTGTGTGTGTGTGTGTGTGTGTTTGTGTGTGTGTGTGTGTATGCGCAAAAGAGGTTTTTCCTCCCTTCCCCCCTGCTTTCAGCCACTTTTTGCACCTCATTGAAGAAAATCTCTGACGAGACGGGGAAAACGGGCTGTAAACCAGGTCTGCAGACATGCCTCCACAGCCAGATATTCAAACGGGCTGTTCCTACAAAGGAAAATGAAAAAGGCTTAATTTTATTGTTCTCAAAAGAGGAGGAAGAGGCATTATTTTTTCCCAATGATATGAGATACGGCCGGTGCAGTGCTTCTGAAGGTCTGGCCTGAGGTCAACAAGTGTCACTTGTAGCTTGTGATCAGCTCCGTATTAAACAAAAAAACCAAGCAAACAATACCTCTGTCCCCTAAAATAAAGGGGGAAAGACCTCGCAGTGCAAGCACTTCAACAACAGCCAAAAGAGAAAGCTGCCATTCTTTGAAAAGTTAAATCCACATTTTAATTACAGTGGATGAGCTCAATAGCTCTCAAGACAGAGTTATTAAAAAAGTCTCTTGTATTAAGCCTTACTTTTAGAGAAATTCCTCTTCCAAAGAACAAAGGAGAGACTCACACCTTAGCAGCCACACAAAATGTGATGCAGCTGCTTCTACACAGGGGACCACGAGGGGATAGACCACGGTACCACACAGGGCAAGAACCAGACTAAAAATGCAAACATTTTATAAATGTTTAAGTGAAAATAATTTAAGGACTGGGTCTGCAAGTTGATCTCAGCTCAGCTTTCATTTTGGACTGCAGGATAGAGGAGCAGCAGGGCAGATGCTCCCATCCGCAGTGGGAAACCCAAATGAGTCAGCCAGCTCTGTGATTTGGTATTTGTTTTGGCTACAAACACTTGAATTTCTGAATTTATGAGCTCAATCATCTGAACATGGTGAGGGCAGTAGGTTGCCATCTCTCCTGTCTCACATGTCCACACAGAGGGGAATCAGGACTGGGTACCAACAGTCTTTGATGCTGCTGCTCTGCTTTCACCACCCACCTCTCCTACAGCCCATGAATTTGGGATGGGTGGAAATGGAGCATTGATCTGACATAGAGCTGGGACTGCCAGGACATGGCTGATGGACATCTCCAGCATGAAGAGAAAGATGATGCATACAGCTGCTTCAAGCCATAGGATACCACTCTTACATTAATCCATGAATTAATTCCCATTCATGGAGCACAGAAAACTACAAGCCCTTAATTAGCTTCACTGGTGAAATAAAAAATATTTACTTAAAACCACTGCAAAGGCTACATGTAAAGCATGCATGCTTGCTTCACCTAAACACATTTTACCTTACAACCAAGGCAAGCTGAGAGCATTCAGAGTCAGCTCCCAGCACCTCAGAAGTGGCTCCATCAAAGCCTTGTGTGACCATACCCAACAGCTCGAGTGGCCCAAATCCTCACCTACCTCCCAGAGGGATGGAGCTAAGGGTGAGCACGTGTCTACCCAAAAACCTTGCTGAAGCCACCGCTGCTGCATTCAGAGCTGTATGGCTCACAGCACACTAAATCGCCCACAACTGGCGGGGTTTCACAGTGATTTGTGTTTTGGGCTTTCTATAATTGGCAAGACTTTTTTTCTAAAAACAAAGCACCACCAACAACCCCCTTCCCAGTTCTCACCAACAAAAGGTAAAGACATTGAGAAGGACGGCATTCTCTTGTCACATGTTACCTTCTAAATCTTGAGTCTTCCTTTGTACTCTGACAGTAATTTCACATATAGACATGGCTGCCAAGCGAGGTTTGTTTGATGTTCTTTCCTGCCTTTGTAATGGAGTTTCCTTTTAAGCAGGAGGAGGCGGAGGGAGAGGGGATGACAGGGGGCTTATAAATATGGAAAAGACACATTTTGGCATAAAATTCACGTCGCATTTAAAATATCTCTATGACTCTTTTCTTTTCCCCTCTGTTCAACTGGCCACCTTTGGGATTGGCCACTTGGAAAATATAATGTTAAAAAAAGAAGCACAGAGGGGAAAAAAAATATCATAATTTCTGGAAAACATTCAAAACATTGGGAAGCCAAGGATGTCTCACCCAAAAATTAGCCCTTGACCAAATCTACTATGAATTCTGCAGTTACGGCAGTATTACCTCCTCTGGAAGGCCAGACTGTCACCAATGCACCATAGCAGTCAAGGAAGCAATGAGTGAGCTGTTTCTCTCTTAAGTGACCATATCTTGCCTAACGTATGCAGCCCATAAGAGAAAGGCCACAATACTCATGCTAGGTCTTAATAATAAGATTTGGGGATGCAGCTCCCACGTTCTTCATCCATAACACAAAGCCAGCAATAATCCAGCCTGCTAGGACAGCAGGTAGAGAATTGCGCATTAGAGCTGTTAATTACACCTTATCATAAGCAATCTCAAAGGTTTAAGTGGCATCCTCCAGGTTGCATAGGAAGATCATGAGAGGGGGGAGCAGCTGTCACCCAAAAAGCAGCTGCCTGGTCCTCAGAGTCACCATGCTGATGCTCCCACACCCAGTGCCAGAGAACCAGAGCTGGGATACTGTGAGACAGCACACGACCAAAAGGACACACCATACTTGCTCTGAAGGAAACACAGGTCCTAGTTGTTTTATCACAGGAGAAAGTCCAAAGGGAATACGAGGTGTACTGGAATTATATCAGCTATTATACCTTCTATCCACCAGAGGCTGGTGAACTCAGTGTTCAATTTGTCTCAGCTGCCTGTCTTGTCCTCACTTCCTGAGGCTTTCTTAGAGCTAGAGCTTCTCAAGAAGGACCCACATGTCTCCCTGCCTTTTAGAAAATAACATATGTGCATTTCATTTATCCCCATGACTGTTTTCTTTAGATTGCTCTTGACACTACACACTTTGCCTGACACATGAAACCCTCCCCCTTTGATAAATTTATATGCCTTATAAACAAAAGCTAAAAAAATGTAGCCAACGGCCCCACAGCCCTGCCAATTTGAGCATATGGAAGAACAAGAAGATGTCAATGGATTTTTTTTTTGGTAGGAGCACTAGAATTTGAAACAGAAAGATCCATTAGTCCAGCTAATGAGGGATTGTTCCCTATAGTATATTCCCCTCAGCACTAAATGACTCAAATGATAGCCCTTCCAACACTTCCCTGGGGAAACTATTCCACAGCCTAATAGATCACACTGTCAGGAGTTTTCAGCCAGCTGTATTTCAAAGGCTACAAAATGTGCTCAAGTGTTTGACTTGGAAACTCTTTAAACAGCTTTTTGACTCTCATATTTGTGATACCACAAGCATGACTTCAGCTGCTGGACCACACCATCCAAGCGCTGCACACCTCTGTCCTGCCCATATGCTCCCACATGGGCTCACACCACTTGCTATGCAAGGAAAGCTGATGCAGAAAGGAGATCTGCTGGGTGTTTGGTGCTGTATGGGCAACGAAAGCCTTCGGTGTCCTGCAAGCTTGAAGACTCGGGATGACATTAATCCAGGGAGAATTATTCAGGAAGAAAAAAAATAATCATGATATTTGATGCTACCAAGTTGCCAAGAAATGTCCATAATGTTACTAGAGAAATTCTGTTTGCATTCTGTATTGAACTGTGGCCCAGGGCACGGCAGATAAGCTCCTGGTCTTCTGCAGGTGGCCTTCTCTTAGCCTGAGTTCAGGCAATAAATAAACCCTATCCAGTGGAGGTGGGAGCAGAGCTGATTCTCCCTCAGTCCCCATCACCATTTTGGCCTGATGGGATCACTGCAAAAGCAAGACAGCTGAAGGCATCAGACCCATTTATCCAAGGGATAAACAGAGCCAAAGGGAGAGGTTTTTGTGTCCAGCAAGAGCTGAAGGCACTGGAAAAACCAGCAGGGCTCTGCAGAGCTGGTCTTGAAGCAGTAGCTTGAGGTGTTGATGTGGTATGTTGAATAAATGGTAACACACGGTTGAAAAACTGGTGCTGAATTTAAAAAAACCACAAAGACAGATGAGAGCCTTCCTGCACCTAGAAAGCACATATTGTTCTTCTGACAGCACAGGTTTAATGCTTCATCCGCAGACACACTGTGGGGATGATGCATTGCTTGGGAACACTTCATAGCATCTTGCAGGATTGTTTTAGGGAAGTAGAATGCAACTCTTGCTGAAGTCTCTTCCTAGAACAGGTTCGTTATCCAGACAGCAACATCAGATCTGTGTGTTCACATGCACACGCACAGCTCAGCAGCTCATGGCTTTCTTCCCTCTTTTTAAGTTGACCTTAATTTACCTCCTTCAACCACAGTTTTCTCTCTCTAGAAGTTTTAAATACAATATCGCAGTTTTTCTTTGAAATAGAGATTTTGGCAAAGCTTGGAGATACTTGGAAGTGGGCAGAAAGTAAATCATGTCTCACCCACAACAAGCCCCTTTTGTCATCATCTGCATTAACGTCATGCTCGTAGCTATCTGCCAGAATCCTATTGTGTGAGATGCTGTACAAACACACAACGCAGAAATGGGACCCACTTTACTCTCAAGTTTATAATCCACTTGTGCTGGGACTTAAATGTTCCAATTCTATACCTAAAAATAAAACAGAATAGAATGTACTCATCTCCTGTTACCATCACCAAGAGGAGAAATATGGAGAAGTTCAACCACTTTTAAGCATGAAATGTGATAACAGGTCCAATGAGTGAAATAAAACCCATATAAACTGAACTAAGACTTCAAATATGTGCAAAATGCAGTCACATTCTTGGCTAAACTGATATCTTATGCAACTTGGGCAGGGAAGTTGCATCAGAGATCCCTCCCCATGCACTTTACTAGGAAGTAAAGATGTCATTCCAATTCCTGTGCAATTAAAGTAGAAGTGGAGAGTTGGGAAATGTTTATGGGACAAACTGGTCTGAAACAAAACCTCAAAGGTGCTCAGTGCCCATTTCCCTCCCATCTCCCAAAAGACTCTGCCGTGGTTTGAAATCCCTATACTGATTTGGCTAAAGTTTTTGCAAACCACCCATATTTTTTATAAAGGATCACACTTTCATTGTCAAAGTCAATGGAAACAAGATGAGGATTTAGGCACTGCAAATGTTTGACACATTTCAAGTCTGTGTAAAGGGAAAATCTAAGCATTGTGGCTTAAGCTGTTTCTCTGGCTGGAAGCAGGCAATGATGGTCCAACAAAAATATCTGGCATGACTTCTGGGAATGAGGTCTGTTCTTTGATATCTCACATGCAGGTTTTTCTTCTTGTGTAAGTAATATTATACCATGTAGATATGAAAATGAGAAGCTTTGATTGATTCTACTTTGGGCAAAATGCATTGAAGTTACATCGGGAAGGAAAGACGACAGAGGGGATTACTGGAGATGTTGGCTTCAGATAGCGTTGCATTCCTTCCACCGCATTAAGCCGCTTTATTCCATGCCACGACTTGACAAGATATGATAACAGAATACAATAGGACATGATACCACATAGCAGCAGCTGAAAAAGAGGAAGAAAAAAAGAAGGAAAGGAAGGCTTTGTTTGGGGAAGGATTATCTGTTTCCGATGAGGGCATCCCCTCCAGCAGTTGGGTGGGTATTCGGTTAGGGAAGGGTCTGCTAAAGGAGAAGTGAGCTTTTTGGGTATCCTCTGGACTTCCAAACACTGCAGATCAAAAATGATTACAAATGACGTTTTACAGTCTGCTAACGAACACCCCGTAATCAAGAGAATTAAACTCAAGTGCAGGCTGAAATTTTAATCTTTCTGTACATCCAATCCAAACATTGTTCTGATTTCTTAAGGGATTAGTAATTATTATGACAAATAACATTGCTTCATCCCAAGTTACTTTGCAATTTCTTATGAGTTGCTTCCTCAGACCTCACACCAAACTAAAACGGTGCAGCAATCACCTCTCGTAACAAGAATTTGGAGAATCACGGGTTGGTCAGGATGGTGCCTACACAACAAGGAAAAATGTTTTAACTTATGGAATGACTGAAACAGGGCTGCCTTCATCTTATTTTATCTCTAAACTATTCCTCTACATCGATTTAACCCATTAAAAGATATATCCGTTTCTAGAGACAAGTTATCCAAACTGGAAGCTCTGTGGTTTGGCAAAGATGCTTTCAATTTCCAGCAACACCTTGGTTATTATAGTCCATCCACCTGACAGATTTAAGTCTATATAGAAAATACTCATCTTCTGTTAAAAAAACCTATCCATTTTCAGTGAACACACTCCAAAATCCACTTATCTTTTCTTACAATGCATTTTTGCAACCTGCTCTCTTTCAGAAGGCTGGGTTATCAAATTAATGACTACACGCTATGGAAGGAAAAAGTTTCATTTGAAAGGTATATTCCAAAAAACAACTAATAATCCTTTGAAAAGGCCATAGATGCAATGCATTGGAACAGAAACTGCCCATGGCAAGTGTGCTCCCTAAAATCTGAACCTTCCTTTAAGTGCTTTGCTGAATCAAGGCCTAAATTCCTGGTTTTATTCAGCTTGGTAGTAGTGACAGAAGGAAGACAGGAGGATTATTTTATAAAAATGGGGGTATTTTTTTCAGCAGCTGTTACTAAGATTTGAGCAACAGTCCAGGTCCTGTTAAACACTCTTCGTGAGGAGATGGGACCAAAGACTGAAAATTGATTCTTAATATTTGGCAACACCCCATAAAATAATCTTAAAGCCAGCTTGGATGGGGCAACATGAGCTGTATTCCCAAGAAAGCTCTGGCAAGGTTTGTCAGCTGGAAATTCTGCCTAATTTAAACCCTAGCATAAATAAAGTACCAAGAATAAAGTACAAGAGAGCAAAGTAGCAAGGGGATAAAAGGTGACAAACAATATAAAAGCAACATGGGTTAATTCAACCCTTTTGTTTCCAAAAAGGAATAAAAACCATAAAGCTGATGAGTTTTAAATTGAGGTCATGCTCTGTGCATGCTCCCAGGTGGATATGAAGATGCTCTGGAAACACTGACCCAGAAATCTGCTTTGGTACCTGGCAATGCACTGACCTCCTACACAACCTTAGGGATGTCCCTGCCAAGCTAGGAGTCTACATCTGGTCTACTGGGGCTGTCTCAGCAGTAGAGAGACAATAAATCCATGATGCATTTTCCCAAAGGGTTTTCTGGTCATGTCCCAGATCCATGGGGATCACCAGAAAGCACATCTTGTATATGAGTATAGTCAGCTTAAATATCCAGGAGTTAACACACTTTCAGCCTTCCACTCAAACAACTGGGGTTAGATTTCATGCAAGTTTTCAAGTCTGTTTTCAACTGGTAGGTGCTTCTGAAAGCATGAAGGCAATCGATAGGCTTTGGGTGGGATTTAAGGTTTTTCTTCGTGGCTGCAGGTGTCAACACAGGTCCTAAGACAGAGGTCCAGTAGAGCTGGAGATACTGCTACAGGTTCTCATAGAAAACAATATGTCATTTTTAGAGCAAAGCCTGATGTACAGCCTAACCTGAAGTAGGAATATTTGTAGCTCAGATCTTGGTATTAAGCCCAATTGGGTGCATATGTCCACTAGTGAACATGAGTGGTGGGATCCACAGTATCCTCCAGTTGTTCTTAGATTTCAGTGTTTTCAATTCCTGATTTCAAACTTGGACCCAGCCCTTACTACTCTAAGATGTTTTGTCCATTGAGAGGCTATTGTTATATAAATCAGCATCTCCTCATGTACACTATAGCTGCAATAAACGCCAGCATCTACCTCATAGGGGTGGGGATGGGGGGAAGGGGAAAAGGGAAAAAAGTCGAATTCTTGGTATGAAGCCCGAGTGCTCTCATAGAAAGCGATTTGTTCATCACAAAAATTGAATTCACACCATTTTCCTGATCCAAGAAGACAGATGACATCAGACCCTTGGCAGGAGGTGCTTTAGAGAAGACTCTAATCCATGTAATGACAGGAATATTCACTGGAGCTGTTGCTCACGCTCTGTGTCCAAGGTTTGATCATGGCTTGAAAATGGCCCTCATCCTGCCTGACAGCAAAAATGCTTTGTGGCAACTGACAAATGAGGTGGTATCCTATAGATTTAAGTGTGATTGTGATATACAACATCAGCCTAAGAGCCTAAAGAGTATAGGGGATAAGGGTTGACACTAAAAGTCGAGCTGCGCTCAAAACAGCAGCATGTGCTACACACGTTCAAGATTGCTGTATCTTCATCTCTGCCTATGGGGAAAAATAAATGGACATGTTGGATCCAATTCGTGTTCCCTGTTGGATTTTATCACTGTTTTACAGGCTTACAACTCACAAGTGAATAGATAAGGGTGATATAAAGTAGCTATCTAGAAGGAAAAAATGCTAGATTCTCTAACACGTTGAGCACAGTAAAGGAGTAATTTCGAACAGCTCAAGGTTAGATCTAATGAGCTTTATACTCCTTTATTTGGAGTCCTTTGCAGCTGCCAGTGTTTAGCAATCAGGAATATTCTCCAGCTTACAGGCAGCTGGGTAATCAGAAGTAGTTATTTCTTACCAGGAATACGCTAGACAAATCTGTCGGTCAGGACTCATGGGAGCTTTGCAAAACTTAGAGTTCACCTCAGATCTCAGGTGTGAAGGTCAAGTCCCATTCAGTGGCAATAAGACGAGATGTATTTCATTTGTGAAAGGTCTGGTTTGGTGAGATAGACAGAAATAGGAGAATTTAATCTCAGTTCCCAAGAGGAGGCCTTGGGAGCAGGAGTCAGGACACTGGTTTGGATACTGAAGGCTTCAGGACCGCGCTGGAGTGGTAAAGACCAACTTCTATTTAAAAAAAAAACAACCCAACAAGTCTAGATTAATTAGACAAGCTAACAGCATAAGCACTTCTGACCTGGAGATTTTCTGATGCAGACAGACTGATCAACACAAGGTAAAGCACTGCTGTGCTACCAGCACTTCATTTGCCCTGCGCTGTTCCTTAAAACACTTTCTGTCCCTCTTTCCACATACCTCATTCAGAACAAGAAGGAAGTAACCAAAAAAACCCACAAATAAACATTTCACTCAAGCAGACATGCAGGCAAGGAACTGGCCTCATTTCTCATGGTGTCCAGCACTGAGAGGTGCAGTCCTGGACTTAAACATTTCTCAGTGCTCTCTGCAGCTGTGCCTTGGACTTGGAGTGCTCTGGAAGCGCACTACATGTGGACATGCTTTAAAAAAAGATGCCAAGATTAGGAAAACATTATTTCACTACAGGAATAATACATTTCAGCTGCCTTTGCCGCTGCTCAATGTGAAAAATCTTTCCCAGCAGAGGAAGGACTTTGTGAGGAAATAAAGTGACACACACGAAGAGAAACTCTGGGATTTGGGGCTTGGGTGGTTTGAGATATGGAGGTGCAGGATAATATATTCCAAACCAAGTATTAGCCAAGCTGTGCTGTTCCTCCTAGAGTTCAGTGACTGCAAGAGGAGCAAGCTGAAACCACAACTCCTTCCATACATGACCGTCTCATGCTTGATGAGAAATGTTATGAAGCTTCACCTGGCATTGCTATGAGACGAGGATGAGTTGTGCCCAGTATCAGGTAGGGCCGGTGCTGCCCCCATAGCCTGACATACCCCAAATCCTTCCCTAGAAATTACCTGGTCTTAGGGACAAAGGTGATGACCAGAACTCTTGCACTTAGAGCTGCTCATGTAGACTTCTGGTAGCTACGAGTCTCTCCATACAATCCTCAGACCAAAGCCAAGATGAGCAGAGAGCTGCATGTATGTAGTTAATAACTTCCACAGCATACGTGCTCCTCTAACAAGACAGGAACAGTGCAAGACCTGCATTTGCCTCTGCCAAAAACTGCTGCCCACCCTTTGCAGGGGGTGGCCAGGTTAGGTCACCCAACAGAAGCAGGTTTGTAGGTCACTGGCAGGGCTGCAAGAGCACAGGAGGCTCTGCTTGCACTAAAAGCCATCCAACTGGACCAGACCAGAAACAGATTCGAGTTAAGGAGTGTTTCTGAAGGCAGTATTTTTGATAGTTTGTTTTTCTGGCTTGTTGGCCTTTTCTCAAAAAGGATAGTGTTTCTCGAAGGGAAGTTTCTTTTTTGCAAAGTGACTGACCCGCTGGCGTCAGTACAAAGTTTTGGGAGATGAACTCATACTTCTGAGTACGATTCCTTTGCGCTGCTGAGAGCTGCTAATGAAGAGGAGCAGGGAGCAGCCAGCAGCTTGGGAAACAGAAAGCAGGGGGTAACACGGGCCACAGGACCTCGACCTGCTACAAGCACCTCTGAACCAGTGGGGCCAGTCCACCCCTCATCCCCCAGAAAGGGTTTAATGGTCCCTCAGCAGCATTTGAGCCTCAAAACCCTGCCTCCCTCTTGCTCATCTGTTGTCTGACTCCGAAAGAGGCTAATCTTCCCCGAGCTGCTTTGAAGTTACCCAGGGATTTAGATTTCTGCCTCTTTTAAGGCAAGGCAGAGTGCTGCGGGTGAGCTGGGCAGCAACGAAACCATTCCTCTGCTCCCTTAACACAGAGCAGGCACCACACAGTGACAGCGTTACCGGGGGTCAGCCCTTCCCCTCCTCCTCTCTCCATTAAACATCTCCTCCTCCTGGATAGTTTTGCAAGGAAAGGCAACACGCATTGCCCAGCCCTCCCGATCATGGCATCACTGCCTGCTGCTGGCTTCTTCCTCCAGCCCTGTGACCGTCCATGTGCTACAAACAGAGCATTAGATGTTTCTGCAAACCCATCTGCTTCCCAAGAGTCCCCAGAAGCTGGCCCATAGGTGTTTCCCATCTGCACAAGAAGCCTTAGTTCAAAGATGTTAAAGGGTAACTACACCAAGCCGATGCATCGCAAAGGGAGTCATAGATCCAGGTGACTGATTACAAGGGATTATTAGAAACCTCATCCCATCGCAGTGATGCACACCCTCTGAATCTGCTTCACATCACCTTCCACCCCAAGAAGCTATTAGACTTTGCAAAAGGGAACCCGATATATGTTAAAATATATTTAAGATAGATTGGCTAGCCTTATTTACTTCCTTTGCAAGGAAGGAGAACAGAGCCAATGTTATGCTGTGAGTCACCGGAAGAATAAAATTGAATCCTTGGGGCCAAAGTCTGAAACAAAAACATGGCAAGGGATTTTTCTCTCCTGTTTTTCAAATACCCTTGAAGTTTCTCACCCCCAGTCAATTGTCCACAGCACTACAGAAAAAGTGCCCTCAAAACATCATAATGGCATTGGGGTGTTCACTTTCAAAACACTGAAAAATCCACTCATTTACCCCAAATTTATCACTGCTGAAAATCTGGCTGTGCCTGGGGGTTGAGGGGGTCTTGGTTCCTGCTCCCTTTTAACCTCCAGGCCTTGCCCAGCACAAGGACAGCTGTCAGCAAGGGGCTCCTGGCCAAAAGCAGACACCAGGAAGGTTACCCAACCTCTATTCATGTGTCATTGCAAGGATGCACCCACGGATACAGACACACAAGACTCACATCCCCAAGTCCATCTGCAGGTCCCCATCTAGAAGAAAATTTGACTGGGATCATCTGTGGGAATTGTAAAGCTTTAGACTGAATGCATGGGAATTTCCAGACAGGGACTTGATTTAGGGGAGCGTGAGATGTGCAGCACCTCTGATTTTTATTCTTCCTAACAGCTTATCTTCTCTTGCATCGTGAAGCGTCTGGGAAGCAGCCAAGGGCATGCAGCAGGGGAGATAGCAAGTGGGGAGGGAGAGGAAAAAAGTCAAGGGGAATACAAGCGTATTTATAAAAATCAGAACAATAGCTTCCCAGAGTAGTGATAAGAACTATTTTCTACTGACAAATAAAAACCACAATACTGATTTAAAAAAAAAAACAACCAACATTTCTCCTCTGTTTTTCTTTTAAAAAAATAAGCTAAACCCCACAACTTTCCCCAAAACCAAATATGTCACGAAAGCAGCAGCCAAGGAGGAAGGAGTTAATCCTTTTGCCTCCCAGCAGGGCAGCCATCTGCCTGCAGACTTTGGAAAGGAGCTGGTGGTCCTGACCCGGTCCCTGGTGGACGTTTGTTCAGATCATAAAGCTCAGCGCGCAACGCTCCCTCCAGTCTGCAGCAATTGGCAAGAGCATCGCGAAGGGTGGCCCGGCTTCATAAACAAGCAGAGCTTTGCATCCCCAGCCAGGACTGTGCTGGCAGGGCTGCCTGATGCAGTATCCATCCCCCTGGCTCTCTGCCTGGCTCTTGCAAGTGTTATCAATCGCTTGCTTCCACTAACATTAAAGAAATCAAACTTTCCTTCTTTCTCTTGCATCCCCCTTTCCCCCCCCGCCTCTGCCCTACCTCCCCCCCTTTAAATAGCAGCTTAAAAGGAAACAAAGTTAGATCAAGGTCAGAGGCATAAAAAGTCTGTTTCTCATGCTCTGAGGAAATCCTAGCAGTTGGATGGTGGATGCAGTTATCTCCCAGCCCTATCTGGACATGAATCCAGAGAAAGGCTGGGAGGGATTTCCCAGGATCTGACAATCCTGCCCACATCCCTTCCTCCCTGTTGCGAGGCAGGATCCCCTCTGCACACCGTTGCTGACAGATTTCGGAGATCCCACATCTGGCTACACACAGCAACTGTTCTGCTTAGGGTGCACCCATGGATGCCATTGATTCTTGTTGTCCAACAGCAGCAGCTCCAATCCAAAAATCCCTGAGCCCTGCCTTGGGGGCTCCCATGCCTCATCATCTTTTGAGTATTTAAAACACATATAGAGTGGCTCCATTTATTTTGATGCAATTGCTCACCTGAGCAAAGGCAATAACAGGGCTGCAGGTGAGGCTGGAGGCAAAGTCACTGCTGATCACGATTAGCTCAAGAGAGGGAGCTGTGTACTGGAATCAAAGCATTGCTTCAACACCTCTAAAGATGCCACCTCCCTGGCAGTGCCCAAGGTCGGGTAGGACGGGGCTTTGAGCAGCCTGGGCTGGTGGGAGGTGTCCCTGTCCATAGCAGGGGCTTGGACTGGATGAGCTTTAAGGTCCCTTCCAACCCAAACCATTCTATAAGATGGAAATAGCACTTTCAATATGCATTTAACCAAGGACAAGCAGATATAAGTATGCTTCCTTAGTTAAACCCATCCTTGCATGAAGCTAAGACCCAGGCTCAACAGAGTCCTTCTTCCCCATACAATCACCTTAAGCTACAGCAGAGTATTTCTGTAGCAAGAACAAAAGCTTTAGCAGTTTTTAGCTAGGAGAATTCTCTCTATCATCTTTACAACTTGTCCTGGGCAAATCTGAGTTTTGACTAAATCTTACAGAAAGAGAAGGAGACCTGGACTAAATGACAAGTTACCCACTCAGTAGCACTCCAAAAAACAAAAGTTGGGACCAGAAAACTGCTTCCACCAAGGTTCTGGTTCTTCATCTAGGTACAAAGCATGTTCCCCCATCCCCATCTTTAAATCACAAAGCAACATCTCCCTTTTTCATTCATGCACTTAGCCCAAATATGTCCAAAAAGGGAGAAAATAAAGAAGGATTTTAAGTTCATGTTTAAAATAGCTTATGGATTTTGGAGTGCCTTCCAGCTTCATCTCAGCAACATGGTGTTGCAAGCCAAGGTTTCATACATTGTGTCATCAGGGGATCACATTCACAAATAAGATCAAGAAGTGAAATAAAAATCACTTGAGATGGAGATAACTCACTTGCTGGCAGAGAGCGAGGGTCTGAATTGATCTCCTGGCCCGTGCACACACTTTTCCATCTGCCAATAACACCAGCAATTAGTCAGTGCCGCAGCACGCAGTGTTTATAGCCGAGGGTTGTAATGAAATCAGCATCTCACACAGGGAACTTAACCCCTCAGTAGATAATTGGGATGACAGAAGTGGTCCTTATGGAACAGGAAGGCCTAGATCAGTGCTGACTTTGACATGCAAAAGTCTGAAAGCATTCAGAGCCCTCAGAAGGCTATTGACAAATGAAGGGAAGCCCCTCTGCCACGTCGAAGCCTGGAGAAGGGCTTTAGATCTGGGTACGACTCCCAGGGCTGCTCTGGGTACATCAACAAAGCACAACACCCCCTTTCCCACCTCCAAACTGGATACGCACAGGGGAGCATCAGCTTGGGCACTGCATCTCCACTTTAACAGCACTAGGAAAAGCCCACTAGTCGGCTTGTCTGTCCAACATAAGGGTACCATCTGCAAGTACAGACCTGGAGAACAGTCTAAGAGGTGAATTAGGACTGTTGAGAGCTGTGTCTTCTTCATTTGGGACACAAAGCACCTTCCCAGTGCTCCTACAAACACCCCAGGGGTGCAGGGATCATGCAGCTGATGCAGCAAATGCAGACCACACAAACAGCACTATAGGTCTGGATATCTTAGAGTCACTGCAAGGCCTCCCAGGACTTCCAGTCATCACATCTACTGGTGAAACCCACCTTCCAGATGTTGGAGATCTCCAGCTGCACAGACAGGGGAAGGAATGCTGCGAGCCCTGTGCACCCACTAAGTCACCACCGATTCTGGACCTATCCACCAATGCCCCAAAACATTGGTGTGGTACAAAACATGCAATGTAGGTCCACCACACCATAATCTTTGATTTGGTTTTCCTTCCCCTAACAATCTGCTTGATGCACGACATTTTTTTTCCAGCCCAGGCTTTCCTAATGAACACTGTGAAGTTTATATAAACAAAGAAATGAAGCACGGCAGTGCAAGCTAAGGAGAAAATATCACAACCATACCAACAACATCAACAGTTTAGAGAAAACGCTTGGAGCTGTCAATACCCTGGGATGAGTGGTGAAAGGTTTGGGATGTATTCCAGTTTGAAGTAACAGACAGCTTGCTTGTTTGCTTGCAGATCTTGGGAGAAGACTGCACTTCTCTGCTACAATTCAGAAATAGTATTAACTACATGGAAATAAGAACATGGAAAAGCCCAAACCGGGATAAATGCTAGCAGCCATGAAAAATCTGAAATTAAACAGCTCTCTGCCAAGAGAGGAGCTCAATAGTTTGGCTCCCCAAAGCTCAGGTCTTAAAATATACTTCATAGCTTCACATTCTTATCTCCAGGCTGCTGACTGCACGCATGGCCAGGGCAAGCAATGAAGGTGAATTAATCCTGGTAGAGACACCTCAAGCAATATTTTCTTCTTTCCAAAGGAAATACACAGTGTCATGATCCCAAAGAACTCCTGAATGAAGCTCAACAAGCCATGCTGATATTTTAACTGTGTGCCAAGACTGGGCACAAGCCCACACTCAAACCCAGGCTTACACTTTGGACACAGATTTAAGTGTCCTTGCGTGCCAGGCACAGCTTTCAAAGCATAGTGGGAACAGAGCCCACGGAGGACTCTGACCAAGACAAGAACAGCCAACCTCAGTAGACAGAGCCATGTTTAAACCTAGGTGCCAACACTGGAGATAACAAAAGTGAAGAAACCAAAGGTGTAACTCACAAGTGACTTGGACTGGAAGCACAGCCAAGATGAGGAACTAGCAATGCCTGTGCAGCAAAACACCATCCAAGGGTCCATCTTCAGAAGATCCAGCTAAGACCAAGGCCAGGAAAGGCATTTGTGGCTGAGCTTCTAGAAATAAACCCCAGGAATGCAAACCCCACCTACAGTGATGATGGGATTGGCCCACCTCTCTGACAAAGGAGCCACCAGGCAGGTTTGGGCCAGTCCCAGCTAACAAGACCCATGTGCTGCTGAGGAGCATCATTGGAGTCAGGTGTTGGGTGACCTTGAGTGCCTCTGCAGGGCTTGAGGCATGAAGAGCTGCTGGATTTATGGGGTTTCAACATGGCTGATGGTCCTTCTGTGACTCCCACCCTAGCGAGCATCCTTGGTGGGATGAGGGGTGGGAGTCACATCCATCTGTGGGGCTGGGAAAGGCTCAGGGTTTCACACAGCTGCTCTGCAGCTGCATTTTCCTTGTGCACTGGCAGCAGGCGACTGGGCTGTGCAGATGGGCCCAGAGAGACCTGCAGCTTCCTTGAGCTTCTGAGCTCTGGGTTTTTATGGACCCCCCTCATGTGTATGTGTACGCAATCACCAGCATTTACAACACATTGAGGCATCGCTTGGGGCCAACGTTTTCAAATGCTGTATCCAGAAGCCTGGATCCACTGGGTCTTTGGTTTGTTTTGAAGCTGGTTTATTTTGGATTTGAAAGCATAACTCTTCTCTTCAGTGCAAATTGAATTCCTGAGCTTGCTTGCTTCTCCCAGACTCTTCTCCTGGCAACTCCCGTTGCTCTGGGACTTCTACATAACCCTCCAACACCTCCTGGGGACTTACCTCCCCCTCCCAACCGTTTTCCCTTGTGATCACCACACATGTAAGGTTGTTAAATCAATTGGCAACAAAACACTCACTACCTCAAGCAAAACTAGGAGAATAGACCAGGTGGAGTTGTGTTAAACCTGAAAGGCTTTGATGAGTTTAAATTTTCAATATTCGCCTTTTCTCCTTCTCATTTAGTTTCTCCTTTATGCCATTTTTTCATAGTTGCATTTCTACATTCTCCATTTTCCTGGACCTCCAGTTTTTCAGCTTCTGTTTTTATTTTTGATATCGCTTAGTTCTCCCTAGTGAAGAGGAGTCCAGGCTTTCGACATAAAACCTCAATTGGCATGGGTTTACACTAAGGCACAGGGCTTCTCATGAGGTTTGTCTCGCACGACTCTGCTGGAAGGGCAGGAGATGTGCAGAGCCATGGGGAAACAGCATCTTAAAGAGGCTCAGCAAGACTCAGAGCGTAGCTGTCAGCAGCAGAAGTGGCCGGGGGGGACGGTTTGGTAATGAAACCAAGGTGGCCGAGCTGCTGACAGCTGCAGAGCAAGACAGAGGAGAGAGGTGGGTTTGGGAATGGAGGGAAATATTTCATCTTTTCTGACTTGATGAGTTTGCATTGGCACAAGACAATGAGGAGCAGATGTCAGACGGAGATGCCAAACTAGCCCGTACATTTTTACAGCAAAAAATAATGACACTCCTTCAGACCACTAATGTTTTCAGTTTCTCAACAGCGTTGGCTCCTTTTCTTAGAAAAACCCTGCTTGAAGTTCTCGAAGAACGGGTTTTAAGCAGTGTTCATCACAGCACTTCAGCAGCAAACCCTTCATGCGGTGCTCCACATCTGCAAGTTCGCCACCAGAATAAACCACACTTCCCAGGGCCAACTGGATGCTAAGCAGACTCTGAGCCATCTGCTTCCATCAAAGTAAACTCACCTGGGAACTGCTAAACATGGATTTTTTTCATAGTGTTTTCTCATAGTCTCAGTAACCTGTTTGTCTTTTCTTTTGCCTAAGAGCTGTGTTAATTCATAGAATCATTTAGGTTGGAGAAGACCCTTCAGATCCTCAAGTGTATAATCATCAAGTAATAATTCTTGCGTAACAGCAAATTTGGAAACACGTGGAAAACTGAAGAGCTCAGCTGGACTCATTTTCGTCACGAATGTACCCTGAGTAAATCAAATTTAGGAAGCTTCAGACCTAGACAATACGTCTCATGAGAATCCAAATAATAAAGATTAAATTGTGATGGATTTGTGTCTGGTAGCTGGTTGACTTAACAGTTGCAACATAACCACAGTGTAACTGTGGCTTATTTGAGACCAGAGCACCCACCGAGAGCGAAAGAGAGAGATGCTGGCTGAGGGGTGGATGCTGTGATGTCCAACCAGCTCCAAAATCCACTCAACATAAAACCCACTCACCCCATGTGCGTGCACGACTCTCTGTCCCTTGCGTGCCCATTGCTCTGGGCGTTAACGGGAACCAGGCCAGGTGATGTGTTCACTCCAGAGCTGTAAGCACAGATGCTGAGTTAGGAGAAGTCACAGGACCACACGTGTTTGGCATCTGCCCCGCTTCCCGCTTGCACACAGTGAAAAGGCACCGCCTCGGTCCATGATGAGCTTCCAAATTTGTGACGTTTCAAAGACATTTTGTTGTGGAAAACCTCTGAGTTTCCCTTCTGTTTTATAACAGGGAAGTTTTGAAACCGCTTTGAAAGCTCAGGCTTTCAAGGATATCTTCTCACAAGTATATGCAGAAAAATAGTTTTCTGGCTTGGTGTTCTTCTTTCTTTCTGTTTTGGTTCTGCTCTGCCAGGTGATCAGGTAAAGCAAAGCAAAAGCAGGTCAACAGAGGAGGAAAAAACATGGCCTTTGTTGAGGGAAAGAGGGAGAAAGAAGGGAAGAAGGAAGGGATCAGGCTCTGCATCAGCTGGGATCATGCAGGGCCATCGAGCTGAGCCGCAATCCCTCTGTTCTGGGGATGTTTCCCATTCCCAGAAGAGCATCTAGTTCTGGAAGTGTTCCTCTGAAAGACAACAAGATCCATCCCAACAAAACATCCCAATCACGTCTGGATTTTTTTTGGAAAACGCAGAGGAAAGAGGGAATTATGCCACGATGTAAGCAGCTGAACTGGGATTCAGAAAGCTGCTTAATTCAGGGATTTAAAGATCTGTGTTTTTCCTGGAAAGATCATACACATCAAGTGTCTGAACTATTGTTACCTCTTTACAACCTGCCAGATTTTTCACCATTAATGAAACCCAGCTAAAATATTCCAGTTCACCTTCTACAAATCTACTGCGGCATGTCCTGGAATCCAGCTCATGTCTATAAACGCGTATACTATTATCTTTACTTCCTCCTGCTTGTTGGCAATGGCTAGTAATCTTTCAGTTGTGGTATGCAAAGCCAAACATGAACCAGTATTTTCCATTATGGTTGTAATTTTGGCCTGTAATTTTATCACTCAAATCTAAATCCACTTCAGAAACACCATAAACTAATTGTCACAGAATAAACTGAAACTTCTGAGTGGTTTATAGAAGTGATTTAATAAAAGGAAAATAAAAAACAAATGTAAGCCATAATATTTTTGGCAAAAAGGTCAAATATTTCTTTCTCTTTACCTCGTTTGAATGCAAGAACCTGCTTCTTTTGAATGCAGGCACAGCAGGTTTGTTTGTCTTGGATTACGCAGTAGCAGATACAACATTTGTCCAGTGAGAGTTGTTTAAAAAGACCCAAAAAAAAGCAAAAGCAAGGTAAACAGATCAAATTTGTATGCAGCAAAGATACCCTTGTCCTAATTTCTTCAGAAATATCAAACGCTAAGTGCTAACGATATGACCATGTTCTTATTACACAGTTTAAGCCGTTTTCACAGTTTGCAAAACCAAACACTCTGCAACCCGCTGTAAGTTTATGTTAGGCCATAATCTGAATGGCTGCTGCTTCGCCTGCTTCACTTCATTCATATTAAGGAACAATATACAGAGGATATAAAGTGATCAACTGTGTTTACACTGATGGAAAAAAAAGAGAAAAAGCTTTTGCGTAAGTAGTAAACAGGGAATCTGGGTATGAACATTAAAACTTGCTGCTAATCATTTATGAAGGGGACATTGCGAAGTGCAGGCGACTCTGGGAAAGGCAAATGATAACAAGTCTCCGAGTGGGATTTCCAGGAGTAACCTCAAAATAACCCCACACATGGCTCCAGAAGTCAAACATAGAGCTGGGCTTCCACAGTTTGCAGGGTCACTTACATTTCTGACGTTGACACATGAAGGTTTGCAAGCAATGGCTTTGCAGGAGGGAAAAAAAAAACAACAAACCTCCACATTTATTCATAAAAAATTTCTGCTTCAAAACTGCAGTGGGAGCCTGTTTATAATAAACCAACAAATGATATAGAGGCTGCTGTTTGGCACAGGAATGGCTGGGGAGAGGCTTGTATTACATTTCCCTCTCTCAGCGTTCATGGTATAAGGCAGACCAGGCGGAAATTTATGTTCTCCTGGTACTGTTGTCCTGGCTGTGCTGCTTTGGAGACAGTTCTGGCACAGTCCTCGCTTGTGCTATACATTACATCTCCCTGGATTTATTACCAGAGGTTGGGGTGAGGGCAGAGGGGCATTTTTGACTTCTTTATGGTGATGGAGGCACTTGAAGAGGCCAGGACAGACACAGATAAGTAGCCCCAGAGCCAGCTACTGACCACCACCCTCCCACTTCTGCTTGTATCCTGCGCTGGCTTGGTTTTTAACATAAGACCATCACCACTGTGTCTGGGCTATGTGTAGAATTTGAGAATAACGGGGAAACTGAGAATTACTTTTTCTAGTATTTTTGGTAGCTTACGTTTTGCTCTTTCTCCTTCTTCTCTGTTCCTTGCTCAGCAGGCTGAGCTGTGTGAGTGAGTCTTATCCACCCACCCACCCACCCACTCATCCATCTATCCACTCACCCATCCATCCATCCATCCATCCATCCATCCATCCATCTATCCACCCACTCTTCATCTCTTCAAGACATTTGCTGCCATAGGCAGCTCATGAGGCCTGTGTCAAATTTGTAAAGGACCAAGTCAGGAAACCCAAATCTCACCAAGATTTCCTCTCCCAGTGCCTGAGAGATGGAGGAACAACCCTCATAGGTTATGCTCTGCTAGGTCGTGTTGCTTCCTTTGGATGCAGCAATTTCTCCATCACTGTGAGGGAATCTATGCAAAGAAGGTCTGTTATGTCTTCCAAGTCTGATGGTAGAAAAAACAGGCCCTGAAAAAGTAAAAAAGTATTGTTATGGAGAGGTATCTGTCACCCTTTGAGGGATGTTTCTGATCACAGCAGGAAAGCTAGGCCCTGCAAGAAGCTGAATATCCACCTCCATGAGGTATTTTGATACCAAAGCCAAGGCTATGAGCCCAGGCCATTTCTGTGCTGGAGATGCTGTGGATCTCCATGTCCCTTTGCAGACCAAGGCCATAGTGTTATGGTGCTGAGTTTGGCAGCCAAAAAAGCCAACTGGCCATGGGTCATGGTTGCCAAAGGAATTTCCATTGGGACTATGAGAAAACCTTGACTGAAGATGCTGAAAAGTTTTCTCCATTAGAGTAATGACTGTAATGCCGTTTCCTTTTGCAAAATACTTCAAGAAGCTCTGATTAAGGAGCTTTGCAAGAACTGGGTATTGCTATTTATTGTTGTTACTGTACAGAAGTCACTCTCTGCTGTCAGTGAAACAGTAGCGGCGTGAGATACAGTGCTGGAGTTACAGCATGTGTCTTGACCCCTACAAATTACTCCTCGATGAAACAGCCAGAAAAAGCCAGAAAAAACACAAGACAGAGAAGGGTTTTTCAGTACAAATATCGTTGTATGCTGCGTACAATCAGTCTTTAACATCATGCTGTTTCACCAGGGTACCAGTCCCCAGATGACCACAAATTCTATTAGGTGATTAAAAATACATAAGAATATACATATATATGTACATGTGTGCATACATAAATGTATATATATACATATGAGCATGTAGAATATAGAAATTATTTTTGATGGCTGGCCTTGGGAACCTCAGAGTTCAGTTTCCACCAAGATGGACAATTTAATCACATTTCTTCTCAGTATTATGGATTGATCTTTCCACCAGCACAGAGGTACTTAGGTAATTTCTTTTCTTCTCTT
>NW_010159597.1:78913-87216 GCF_000695765.1 Mesitornis unicolor
TTTCTTTATGAGATAGTAGTCAATTAAGACACAAACCCAATCAGAACTCTTCCACTTATTAGAGCTTGATCCATTCCTGACATTATTTGATAAATTATTCCTCTGATTTACTGAGAAACTTGGCGTCTGAAGGATAGTGAGTCTCTTTAACCACTTTTCGTGCTTTATTCTGCATTTTTACCCTTTGCACATCACTCAAGAGAGTGACGCAGCTTGGGCTGTTGAACTTTGGGCAATAACTCCATGCTAATCCCTTTTTCTCTTGTATTTCCATGACGTTGGGGTGTCCCTGTGTTTGGATTAAAAACAGAAAATAAAACAAGGCTGCTGTGGAGGGGGGTGACTTGTTTAAAAATAGTTTTCAGTGGGGATTATTTTTAGGTTGTTATTGTTGATTTTAAATTACCACGTTCCCACTGATCTCAAACCAGGTTTGGAAGTTGTAGAGGAGAGAATGTGGAAGAGGAAGGAGTGGAAATTTAGGATATCTCTGGTGGAATTATGAGGAAGGGGATAGCAAAGAGCAACAAAGCAAGAAATGGAGGTGGAGAGACATACTCTGCGATCCAATTTCCTTTCATGGCCAGGTGCTTCTAAGAACCCGCTGCCAACTGCCAGGGGCATTGCTGCAAATGGTGCCTGGCATGAAAAGAGGAAATAAAGACAGAAAGAAAGAGTGAAGAAAAAAAACACGAAGAAGTCAATGAAACAGAACAGATAATTTTGCAATTTAATTTTCCATCTTCTCTAATAATGGTACCAGTGTCACGCTTGATGGATGAAACTGCTACACACGGCCTCTCAAGATTAATTCCCCTCCTATAACTTCAGCTGTGATTTTCCAGAGCAGCCTCTTGGCTCCCTTATTCAATCTTCACCCTGGTCCCTTCCCCAGCCTTCTCCTGCTTGGAAGAATGTTTTGGATCAAAGCCGACAAGGAGAATTAGATCGGGTATAAGGACTGGCTTTCATGTTTGCTGAAGAGATGCGAACCCTTTTCCTGAAGGAGAGTGCAGCTTTTATGTGGAAAACATCAGCGAGGCAGCAATCAGACCTGAATATCCTCTGTTCCTTATCTGAAACCGCTGACTGCTGCACAAATACGGCGTATCTGCTCCTTCCAGGATCTTGAAGGATCTACATTTTTTACCATCCCGCTTGGGCAGAAATCTCTGAAGCCCATTAAAAGTTACACCGTAATCTGATCTCCATATTTTCTCAAGCCAGGAGATCTGGAATTTAAAGACAAGGTTTGATCTTATCTATTTTTTATCTGATGATGCTGGCTCCACCAAATAAGATTTATCTGTAAAGAAAATAACGCAATTAATGTCCTGGCTGCCGAAGTCTTTATGGAGACCTCTCAGTTTTTGCTACTCAGAGCGCTCCAATTAAATGTAACTCTGTAAACCTGAGCAAACCAAACCCTTATCTGAGACCATACGACGCTCCTAAATTAAATTTGTGGATTTGGTAAACCCAGTGGAAAGGGCTTCGGCTGTCTTTGCTTTTTTAGTATGTGAAGGGGACACAGAGACACCGTTCTGAATAAAACCCAAGCTCCTCTCCCCTAGCCTGACGGGGAGCACACACACCGCTAACAAGTGCTATTGCTGCATTCACATCATTGCAGAATTTGTTCCTTTTGTCATGCTTTCTGTCATCCCACAGCTGAAGGGGCTCCAGGAAAAAAGCAAACTTGCTGTCCTGACAAGGGTGCAAGGCATGTGAAATGCTGGTCCCCAAAATGTGCAGCAATGAGCATGGGCTAAAGGTCAGTGTCCATGGTTCACCTTGAGTGCCAGATTGAGCTGTATCTCACTCAATCCAGAGGGATCAACCTTGTAGGATATCCAGATGGTTGAACATCTCCTCTGGAGAAAACGAGGGAGATCTTCCTCAAGCTGGGGGTTTTCTTAGTTTTCCAGCATTTTGGAGACCCCATGGAGTGCCCCATGGCACTCTTCAAGCAAGGCTGGTGCCTTGGTCCTGTTATACCATGGGGGAAAGGGATGCAGAAAATTGATCCTTTTAAATATCAAGGCTCTTCAGCTTCCAACTGGGCAGTGCCCAGCACTCTCCAGACTCTTCTCCAGCTTCTCCCCCTTTGAGGTCCAGAACTGGAGAGAGTTTGAAACATCCATAGTTGGAGAAGCAAGGCTGGGCTGGAAAAGAGTGGGAGGACAATGTGGGACTGCCATTCCCGAGCTGTTCATGATGCCACCCTGGGCACCACTGCAGGGTTTCTCAGGAAAAGCAAGCCAGGTGCAGGACTTGGTTAGAAGAGGTGGTTTTGCAGTGAGCAGGTTCACCGTGAATGGGTTCATTCACTGCAATTATAGTTTTTGGCTTGGCTTTTCTGTGCAAAAGCAAAACATGGTTTCTGGCTCATCTCACCCGAATTATTTCCAAACTGCTTTTCCTCTGAGTTATTTGAGCTTGGAATCAGTCTGAAAAAAAATTAATTGTGCACCCAGTCCTAGGGTTTTACTCTATCAGTTGGCTTCAGAGCTCCTCTAGCTGCACTTTGGCCGCAGCAACCTCCAAGATGGAAAAATAGGTTCCTGTCCTGAAATCCTTCTCAGACTCTTGTTGGTCCAAGATACTGATGGGAAGAACTCCCTGCATGGAATATAAGGAAAAAAAATCGCTTTGAAATTTCTACAGTCAGGAAAAGCATTGATCAGAAGAATGTACATGTACCTGTTGGTTGCTATTTTTAGCTACAGTACATTTTATTTCTTTTTTAAATTTCAGAAATCTCTGGGAAATTATCATATTCCTCCTTTCCGAATCACCTTTATCTAAGCCCACTTTCTCCCCTTAAAACTTCATTTCACAGGATTAATGTTACTGGCCTTTCCTTTGCCTCTTCATGGTTGTTCCCCCCTCCCCAGCCTCCATTCTCTTTGTTCATGGAAGACGATCAACAAAATTCCCTTATTGTTAATGAAAGTCTTCTTTTGATAAACATTTCTTGGTATATATGTCTCTTTTGTTTAAAAATGGTGATGCTACTTAATAACAAACTCTGAGGCCTTAACATATGAGTGTTTCAATCCTGGCTGGAAATAATTTAAAACAACCATACCAGATGTATAGGGCAGGGGCAAATCACAAATCAAATCTGTTCATAACCACCTGGAGTAACCAACCTGAAGTCATCGGCAATGGCCATGTCTGACCCTAGACTGGGCCCCTCTCTCGGCAATGGCAGATCCTAGATGTTCAGCTGATCCCAACATCGATTTCAGCTGATCCTTGATGATCTTTGGATTAGCTGAAGGCTTCCTAGTAGATTAGACAAGCTGAATTTGAATGGACTGACCATTCCTGACATGGGGAAAGACAACTTGGGTGTCCTCAGTGTAGAGCGAGAAGGTGGTGGGCAATGAAGATGCCACTCTTGGCAACACCTACCTAGACCTGTATCTGACCTTGCTCTCCTCTGATATGAACTTCTTCATCTTCCCCTGGTTGTGCCAAAAGCTCTCATGTGGACGAGCAGGGCAAGAGTTCAGATTTTGCAAGCGCTTGCCCCATCCCACCTGGAAACAGAGACTCGTAATACACCTCCGGGACATGATGGGCCTCATCAATTCGCTAATCAAAGAGCTTGCCCACCGCGAGCTGAGGAAATCAGTTACGTGCAGTAAAACTGAAATTTCCATTCCCTGTGTAAACACCATGTATCTCTCCAACGGTGTCCATAAAAATGCGGGAAAGTGCAAACTCAGCAGCTGGAATAGACTGGGTACCTCCGTGCAGTGAGCGTATACCAGGTGGTCTCTGTCACGGGAGGTGATTTATGCTAACTCTCTCCCTCTTGGGCTGCTTTTATTTAGTTAGTGGGAGTTTGACAGCCCAGAGGTCACAGACACTCCAGTCACTGGTGGTTTCTCTACTGAAATGGAGAAATGCCTTTATGAAGGGGAGAGGAGGGGGGAACAGGATGGGATGGGGAAAGAAGGACTGAGCTGAATGCATGCTAGTGTCAACCCCTGGAAAAACAGCAGGTCCATAAATAGTAAAGGGTTTGGAAGATGAGGGGCGATGAATAGTGCCTTAATCACAAATTAAATGTCAAGGGAGGAGGGGAAAGGGGCTCTCTATCTATCCTCTCTTGCATGAGATTTAAAACCAGGGAGACAGCGTCCTTGGGGACCTCACAGTGATTTTTTTCTGTGCATTCAGGGAAGGAGCCTGTCCAGGCTTCTCACAGCTTTTTTTTTTTTTAACAATGTTCAGCTAAATTTTTGGAAAATGAGTTCATGACACTGCTTCTTTCTTACTTCTGCCTTTCTCTTTGGACTTGTGCAAAACCCTTGAGAGAAATCCTTGCCTCAGTTTAACCAGGCTGTGAGAGGGCATAGGGAGAGCACCGGTCTTTGATACACCCTCAGAGAACTCCAGGGGGAAGATCCAGCAAGGAGGAGAAGCAGATCCCCAAGGGCTCAGACACAGCTGAGGTCCTCAATATCCCTGAGATGCGGTACCTCTGTTGCGCTGTAGTAAATGAACGTGTCTTATGGGAGCTGAGAGCTCTTTGCTCAAGCTCAGACGGAGGAGGACTGAGGTCTGCCTTGCTGAGTAGTAAATACGTGTGTGCTCTCAGCACCCTCCTGAAATGAAGACATAATGATGCTCTCCAGTTGCTCCAGATTGCTCCTGCAATAGCACTTCTGCACCCTTGCTGAAGGACCATGCCACAGGCAACGTGGGTCTGCAACAGCTCCTATCTGGGTCCCTGCTTTTAAATACAGGAACAGTACTAATTACCATCAGGATTCCTGATTTACTCAGCCAATCAATGGAAGAATAACTCTGAAATCCTTAATAGTCAATCCAGTTTCATTTCCTCTGGGATTCAAAGCCTGGGACCTGAGACATTGCTACACCCTCGCTTTCTGTGCACGGCACGCGTTCGTTTAACTTTGTCTTCATTAGAAATGCGTAATTTGTGATCTCAGCAGTACCTCTGCACGGAGCCAGGAGTAGTGCTATTGGCTTTCGTGGAGTTACTCTGGATTTACATCAAGGTGAATGAGATCAGTCTATTAGCCTCCCTGGCAAGCTCCCTAGAACATGGTTACAATTTAATTTGGTCCCTGAAACGCTCTGGTTTTGGCCAATGGCTTCCCCTCCCTAGTAGACATCAAGGTCACCAAATCCCAGATGTCCTCCAAGGTCCCGGGGGTCACTGTTTGATTTCACATTGGACATTTTGCTGCTAGAAGAAAAATAGTCTGGATCTTGTTTTCTAAGGTTCGCAGCCCAGGAAATGCAGGAAGCTGTTCGGTTCAGGTTTTTCTTGTGTGACAGATCAGCTTTTTCATACATCTGCTGATAGAATGCTCAAGGATAATTTGACTTTCCTTGGGGAAAATCAACAGCTGGAAAACTTACAGAAAAAAAAGAGCTTTTCCCAAGAAAATCTCCCCTCAAGTTCAGAGGAAATTGCAGTGACCTACAAAGCTCAGAATAAGAGTTGATTGGGCTGGAAGGGTTTGAGACGGCTGTTACAGCTAATTCTTCCCCAAGGAAGGAATGGCTTTGCCAGCTTTGTGAAAGAGACCTTCTCTATGGGAAGGGTTTTGGACTTTACCCTGTGGGCAGTCCTTATGCAGCCCATGGAAAAACTTCTGAAGGAAGAGGAGCAGAGCAGCAAAGGAATGTTATCAGGCTGAATTGGACACTTCTGATTAAGGACCAACGAAAGGTCATAAACACTCAAAGATTTCATGATAAAGTGGATTTCACCCACGTAATCCCATTATAGAGGACCTACTGGATGGTTTGTATCAAATGAAGATAGGAAAGAGATGAAGGGAGATCTCCTGAAATAACAAAATTTGGGGGGTCATTACTAATGGCTAATGAGAAGTGCGATTCAAAAGCAACGTGTTACCATTATGTTGCAGAAATTACTCAATACACATGGACAAAGGCTACTCCTTGCTCTTGGCTTATGGACATCCCTCTGATGTCAGCTGATGCTGACACAGGAACCATGGGACTCCAACCAGATCCTTCGGAGAATAAACCAGTGTCACAAATTTTCTTTCCAGTTTGGGATTTTGTACTCACACCCTGCATATTCACCCAGAATGTCATGATTTGTCTGCTTTTGGACAGTAAAACAGTGGAAAAATATGGATCATACAGTTAGAAAATATATAAGTTTCATGACTCGCCCTGAGTCTAACTCCTGTGTGATCAGTATTTCTGAAAAAAATTGAGCAAATTAGAAAGGTACTCACTATGCACTTTAAGCTCATTATAAGCAGCCAGTTAAAAAAATCTTGTCCGTACGTGTTTTTTGCTCAATGAGGTGTTAAATAGGAGATGCTCTTTAAACAAACTAATCCATCCACGAGAAAATATACAAAAGAAAGGCTCTGGAATGACATTTACCGCTCCCCAAGCACGTCAGAAACGCCGCCTGTCTTCTCACTCACCATCGCCGAGGGAGAAAAGGATGAAGTGGGAAGGTCTCCGTCTTAGCAAAACAGCTGCCGCAGACTTAAAAGGCGAGTGGCAAGGTAGAGAGGTCTGACTGAGATCACAGGCACTTCTGGGCAGATAGGATCTGCGGGAAGCGAAGACAAGGTGTGAGAAGTCTGTTCTTTCTTGTATCATCGCAAGGGGCTCTTTTTTGAAGATAAGCCCATTTCGGTGGGGGAGGGCGCCTTTGCACTTCAAGGGCGGGCGCGTTTCCACCTCCCCTCTGTTTGTTTTCTAATTTTCTTTTCACTCTCATGTCGGCTCTTCGTGACCCTCTCTCTCATCAGCATCACCACCACCTCCTCACGGGGCCCCGTGGACAGGGGTTAAGGGCCTCAGAAGGGAAGGGAGTTTTTTGGCAGGGTCTGGAGGAGACAGGCAGGGGCTCAGGTGGATGGTGTGTGGGTGAGGGAAACACCAGGGCACCCAAGTGTGTTTTAGAGCAGTGACCACCATGGATGGACCATGAATCCCTAAGCACCATCCCCACACAGCCCAGATACAGAAGAAGATCATCACAGGGGAGCCCAAAAGAAACTCAGGAGAATTGTCCAGAAATGGAGCATTTTTGCAGGTTGCTTTCATTCAAAACCAAAGTATTGCTCTTCTTTGATCATATCTTTGTGCAAAACAAAGCTTTTCATTTACAGTCCTTGCTATGTGACAAACCTACAGCATTCCTCAACTTTATGAAGCAGCAGAGGGAAATCTTGCAAATGCTCCATGGGTAAAAAGGCGCTGGGTTTTCTGTGAGCCCCAAGGATGGACAGCCAGCAAGAATGAGCATAACTGCACTGTTCTGCCCAAAATAGCCACTTACGCTAAACATTTTGGTTCAGGGGTCTTCTGGGGCTCTGGGATGCACTGAAAGCAGTGCTTTCATGGATGTGTGATGTTCAAGCTCCATGTTGTGGTATCCAAACCAAAACAAGAGGGAGAAATCCAGGTGTGGCTTCTTTGTGCCGTGCTGGAGGCACCATAGGGTTGTTCACACAAAGCACAACCAAATTCAGAAAACAAATAAGTAAAGAGAACAAGAGGGAGCATTGCCAGGCAGGAAGAGGGAAATGAAGTGGGAAAGGTCGGTAATTTCCCACTTAACTCAGCCCGTGCCTCCAATCCCCTCCCAATTACCCTACCTACAAACCCGGTAATGCAATCACCTATCTTTTCATCAGCTCTTCCTTCCTCTGGGTCTAATCTCTCATGATGGCACAAATGAGCGAATTCAGGGATTTATTAGTGGAAATGGGGGATTTCAGGCTCCGAAGGCAACCGGGAGCCTTCGCCGCCCAGCAGGGACCTGCTGGCGCGCTGTTGCCCGTGTCAGGTTGTTGTACAAACATTACCTCCTGCAAATCCCCGGCTTGGTCACCAAGTCAAGCGGTGGAGACAGTTTGCCCAGTAGTTTGACCTTTCACCTCCCCTTTACTAAATAGACCTAATTACTGCGTTTGTCTGTCATTTAAGCAACAAATGACTCCATTGAGGTCATCTGAGGGAAGCTGGAGTTCTTAGCTGTCATCTCGAGAGAGCTCGGCTAATTTTATCCTGCTGGGGAAGAAAGCCCTGTGAAACTTTGCTGGAAGGCTCGGTTACAATTGCTGCTTCCTGGGAAGGGTTTGGTGACACACTCACTGCTGGAGAGAGCAAGGAATGCCCCTACCATGCTCCTACTCTCTGTAGTTTCCAACAGTCATAGGGGTTACCCTAAAGGATAAAATTCCTGGACCACCTAAAGCAAAGATAATAATAATAATGAAGAAATTATAATAAATAGAATAGAATAGAATAGAATA
>NW_010159598.1:0-374 GCF_000695765.1 Mesitornis unicolor
TATATTTATATAGATTTATATAATATAGATTTGTTGCTTTGGTGGCTCTTTTCATTTACAGACATACTGGTCAACGATCTCTGTGCACTTTTTACACTTGACATAACAGCACCAATGGAACTTGCAGTGGCAACGCTCCACCTGGACGCTCTTGAACTGGTCATAACCCCGTCCACAGCACATCAGCTCACACCCATCCATGCCCTCCGAGGTTTTGTTGCACAGTCGGCCCTGAGTGCCCAGCGAGCCAGTGGTCTCATTGCGCAGGCAATAGTCCGGGCTGGGGTCGACATAGACCAGGTCCTCTTGCGTCGGCATGTTGAAGCGGTTGTTCACCAGCTCCAGCTTGCCCTTGCGGCTGATCCTCATGGCAG
>NW_010159598.1:409-7039 GCF_000695765.1 Mesitornis unicolor
GCCCTCGGGGGAGGGGGCCAGCTGCAGCCAGCAGGTCTTCAGGCTGCAGGAGCCCGACACGCCATGGCACTTGCAGGCCACGTCTGCCAGCTTGTACACGGCCTGCGGGAAAAGGAGTGCAATCAGGCAGAGCTGCATTTATTCAAACTGCACTGGCAGCTGGCTTAATTACAACAAATTCATCACGTTTTCGTAACTGCTTTGACTATGCTCCAATTTGTGTGTTGTTTCGCCCTTCAGAAGAGACAAAAGCCTATTCTTCCTCCCATTGCAACTGCTGTGTTCTTCCCTAAATATTTCTATTTCTGGTCACATTGCCTTGAAACATGACTTCCCACCCCATCTTCTTTTCCTCTGGTAGATTTCTGACTGGATGGCAGGGTCACAAGTGGAAAACAAACAGGGGAAACATCCCATCCATGTGGGCTCTGGAAATTCCCCCCAGCTTCACAGACCACCGTGGTATTGCATGTTTTTCCCTTCAGAGCTGCAAAAAGGGAACACCTGGGAACCTGCCCATTTCCTACCACCTGCTCCAGGAACCGATGCTATCATTGTAGGGATACATCTGCATCCTTTCAAAATAAATCCACAGACGCACACCCTTTCCCTCCATCTCTGCTGAGGGAAGCTCGTTCAGGGGCAGCATCCAGAGGAAACACCACTTTCCAGAGAGGAGCAAGCAGGGGTAGCAATGGTGGCGAGAAGGATGAACACCTCTACCCTGGAGCAGGGCACCTTTCCTCTGCTCGAGGTGCTAAGAGCAGGGTTGAGCTGCAGGCCCGAACTGCAAACCCGCGCCATCTTGTGTCCAGACATTTCCCTGCACTAACAGGCCTGCCGCCACGCAGAAGGGCCTGCGTTTTACACAGCAAACGCAAGCTTTCAGCGCTGTCTGTCCTGAGATACTTTCAGCTAGGTTTTCGGGAGTCTGAGTGGGGCTTTAGATGCATCATGCTGCTGAAAATCCAGCACCAAAATTAACAAATAGTCTTGAAAATTCAGGCCAGTGAGCATTAAACACTGAGCAGAGCAATTACATGATGTAAATGATAACGGTGGTTACTCTCCTCCTCCCCGCACTAGCTAGCACAGAGGAAATACTGAAAATATATTCTAGAATAAAAAAAGATCAAAATAAACTGAAAACGCAGGTTGGGTTTGTTCTTTCCATTAATTTCAGAGACAGACAGGTACAAAACTGCAAATTATATGAGACCCTGTCAGCACTAACAGGCACTGACGGAGTTTGCAAAGCAAAGAGCTGGCACATCCCCACGCCATCAGAGCTATGCTCTGTTACAGCAGCTTACACCCCCCCAGCCCTTGCTCCTCATGCTTCTGCCATCAGGCTCACACCTGCTCTCCCATGCCCATCCTGCATCCTGCATGCTCGCAGGGCAGTGCCTCTGCCAGATCCCACGTGCCAAGCAGAGCTCTTTGGCATCGGCAGCAAAATTACCACCAGCTCTATCTGGTGGGGGAGATCAAAGATGTTGAGAGAAAAAAGTAAAATGTTCTGAAAGAGCCTGTGATATGTCTTCTAGACTGATTTTCTGCTGAAGAAAGCAACTGAACACTGAGGTTTCTTTTCTGCCTCACTCATCAACACAGAAGAAAGCCTCCCAGCTTTCTAGATTCGCTTGCCAAGGAGTAGGTGATTAAGGCAATTGAGCATACTGCAAGCAAAACCTTCTGCCTACGACTACATTCTGGACCAACAGCGAGAGGTCAGAGTTCTACAGCAACTGGTTGCTCCTGGTCTAACGAACATCTAGTGCTTTTGACAGCTAGTGAAGATTCAATTTGGATTAATGGCTAAATCACATGGAGGCCGATCCAGCTCCCAAGAAAGTCAATGGAGTGAGTCCTTAAAACAGAGAAGCTTTAGTTCTGCTCCTCAGAGCTCAATTTACTGAGGCAATCCCTCACGGTGCATTCTAACAGCTACAGGCTGGGAGTTAAGCACTTGTCTTGGATCAAACTACAACTGCAGAGGACCAACCACACCGTTACTTAAGGATTCCTGTTGTACTATAACCAGACAGAGCTATAGCTGAATTTCCCCAGCCCCAGACACTTACTATATCCTCACTACATTGCCAGCCTTCTTGTTATAAGCTTGTGTTAGCACTTTTTGGTTATGGTTCTGTCAAATCGCAGGCCACTCGTGCCTCCTTTGCCCTTGCATGTGTTTTTATAAAGTATTATGATTCTTCCTAATCCTGGGCTTTGTTCCTTTAGAAAAACACTGCAACTCGATTCCTCTCAGTTAATGTCCTGGGACTGAGTTCACTCTGACTTGGCTTTAAGCAGCTGATGCTCAAAACATCTGGCCCATGTGGGTAGTAGCTGTGCTGGGGAATGAACACACTACCAGTTATCACAGGTAAGCATGGTGCCACTCAGCCACCCACAGCTCCCACTATGAACATCCCATGGAGGTAACCACAGCTTCAGCCGCTACACAGCTCTCCCACACTCTCCCCCTTTGCTGCCCGGATGGGGAGAAAGCAGAGGAAATTGGAGAATTCCTCTTTGACCGGGCTCGGGTCAAGGTAAAGAATAACAGACCCCACATACAATTCTGAGGTCAGGGTCTGATCGATGGCCGTGCCACTTAAACAGGTTGAAAATGCTGCTAATGGAAAGTCTTAAAGCCTGTTCCCATAAGCCCAAGTTCTCTTCCAATTCTTTTCTTGCAAGAATGGGAACAGAATTAATGGGAAATTCCTATGTGGTCAATTAGCCAGACCTCCTTCCAGGCTCTTCTGGCACTGGCTTGAGTGACTGATGACTGAGGCCTGCCATATGCCAACTGGGTAAACAGCACAGAAGGACTGACTGCCACAATCTACCAGACAGGGAGACAGATAAGGAACAAGGGGAAATCAGAGAGCGTAATGGAGACCAACTGGAAGAAAAAGACAGATGGAAGGAAAGGACGTATTGAGATAACAGCCAAAGACAAACAAACAGGGGCAATAAAGCCAGGAGCCACAACCACAACGACTGACGTGGAGTGAAGGGGTGATGGGGTCAGGACTGCCCAAAAGATAAAAGACCCCTCATCACCTCCTGTCCCTCTTGACTCCTTCTGAGCACTGCAGAGAGCAGGGAGACGATCTTCTCTCCTGCCATCACTGCTCCTCAGGGTTCAAGGAGAACTTTCTCACCCACAGGAAAATCAGTGAGGGGACAAAAGTCTGCCTAGAAGTCAAAAGGCATCAACTGAAACACTGGCTGTGAAAGCAGGGCACAGCTGCATGTGGGATGGCAGCTGGTGGCCCCTTTGCAGTGCTCACTGCCATCTCTCCTGTTCTCCTTTCTTTCAGCACCAGCTCTTGGGAGTATGGAGTTACACGTGTGCCTTCCTACTTCCAAAACCAGAATCTCAGAAGTGAAAACTTAACATTTAGGAATGCAGGCCTAGATGGGACCTCCTCGGTTATTAAGTATGATCTCTTGCTATTGTAGGCACTGCTTCAAATAATATTTTCCTTAAATGTATAGACTGCCCTTTTGAAAATAATTAGGTTTTCAGCCACCATTATTCTGATGGCTATTCCAATGATAAAGTATCTTTTTCTAATTTCCAGCCTAAATGTATTCACTTTATGCCCATTTGCTATTGTGCCAAATTGGCCTTTTGCTTAAACAGTACTTTTCCTTCCCTGTTATTTCTCCCAGTAACACAGACATCAGTCATATCCTCTCTCAACTTTCACTTTGCTAGGCTAAACATGGCAAGCTGTTCTAGCCCAGTTTCTTAAGAAAAGATTCCTATCCCTTGGGTCAGCCATAACAAGCCTAAAAGGGCTAGAAATAGTCTGAGGTCATTTTGCTTGGGAATATGAGAACATACAATATTTTGGGGCCTCATGAGACCTTAATACAATGACATTAGTATTCCCTCATGTCTTATGAAAAGACTTTCCCCAGTACATTGTAGGATATTTACCACCTTCCGAGTCACATTGCATCTGCAATCATCTGCAGCTGACTGCTGTGCTCAATTCTTTTCTGCTCATTTCCTAATGACTAAAAATTTTTTTCATACAAGACCTCAAATGATAGCCTTAATGTTGATTTCTTGGATGTCATTCGCTGCTGTACAAAATGCAGACTTTCCTCTGTATTCTTAATACCTGCCACCTTCACATCATCAGCAAATTTCATCAGTCCATTCCTAATTCTTGTGTTGATGCTCAAAAAAGAAAATACTAAGTGTTGGTCTTGAGGCAAGTCCTTGAAGAACTCTAATTAAGCTCTGTCAAGATCAAGATATATCCTTTCACACAACTTACTGACATCTTCCCTTGAACCAGTTTCTTGTCTCTCTCATAGTTGCTGCATTTTTCCTTATCTTTTCCAATTTAACCAAGTGTTTCCCATGTGGGAGATACATTAAATGTCTTAGAGAAGTTCAGATAAATTAGACCTAACAGATCTATTTTGCCTTTTAGGAAATCAATTATGTTCTAAATGATTGTGTGAGCAAATTTTGGGAAGTTCTTGTTAAATTATTTCCCATTTTGCTTCTTCCTCTGAGATATCCTTTCCCCCAAGTCCTCCTGTAAATGGTGCCAAGGTCACACTGCCCATGCGGCCAGGTACCAGCTCTTACAGAGTGCCGGGAAATAAAGTGAGTCCTCCCTGTGAATTGAGAGCTTTATGCTACCTGAGTTCTGCATCCACCTTGGTGGTGATAATTTCCAACTCCAGCCTTTCTCCTTAGCTCCTATGCTATACATTTCTAAGAGCCAAGAGTAAAGGCTGCTTTGTATTGACCAGATACCGCCCTGACCAGACAACCCTGGGACCCATAGTGATGCCATCTCAGAACTATCTCAGGTTTCATTTCCATTCAGATCCCCTCATATTCATCTCCTTTCCCAATCTCACCATCTCCATTCCTCACTACCCCCAAATCCTCGTCCACTCTCAATCCACCCTAAAGCCCCACTGTCATTTACTCCAGAGTCCTCTGTTCTTCCAATCCTTCACTGCCACTTGACTCCCATCTGAATCATTCAACCCAATCCCAAATTGCCCTCCATCTGCAGCCCCCTGCACCATCCCAGGTCCACTGACCCCCAACTTCAGTACTTGCTGCTCAACACCTCTCCCTCTACCTGTCTGAACATGACAGCTGCCTCCTCATGCCTTTCTTGTTCCCACAGGGTGCTAGCACCATCGGCACTGCCTACTGTGATAGACCTTGCCTGGCCCTGGGGCACCCTGCCTGGCTTCCCCCCAAAAAGCAGACCCAGGGGGGTTTAAAAATCTACACTGTGAGCACTTACTCCCCTAGGCAGAAGTGTTGAGGACAGAAAAAGACACCTCCATTGTGCAGCAGACATACAGTTCCCCTCCCCAAAAGCAATGCCTCCCATTCTGAGTTGAAGCCCCAGATAAAGCACTTGTTTACTTTAGGAATGAAAACTACTCTGTATTTAGACTCAGACCCACCCCCATTGACTAGCAGCTTCGTTTCTTCCAATCTCCTTACATTTACATAGTTTAAAAAACTTTTGCTCTTTATTTTACTAACCCTTGCATGGTCCAACTCAGCATGATTTTTTACTGTTCTCACTTCATCTTTACACTTCTTGACCTCTAAGACAGAGCTTTTTGTTATTTATTTGCTATCAGTTCTTCTTTTTTCCCATTCTTCGTAGGGTCTTGTTCTATTCCTAACAGTTTCTTTGTGGTAGTTATTAATTCAGTGGGGTCTGGATATTCTTCCTACAAGCTTTTTCCTCTTGCTTGGCACGCAGAACTGTAATGGCTTTAGCATCTTTGGGTTGAAAAAGTTCCAGACCTCCTCCACATCGACTTTCTCAGCTGAGTTTACTAACCGGCTCCCTTAGTTTATCAGAATTTATTCTTTGAAATCCACAAGCTTAATCACACACTGGTTTATACTTCCATTTAATTGAAGCTAAAATTACTTGTACTAATTTAATCTAAGGTTATTTTCTATGGCCATCTGTTCCACTGAGTCTACAAAAACCAAGCTTGAAATAACATTGAATTTTGCTGGGCCCTTTGGAAAGCTTTTGTCCACATCTGGGTTAACTGGAGACACAGAAATTGCCTTGAGAGCTTGTCTACTGAGTTCAAAGAAGCACGGGCACTGTACCATTGCAAGCACAATCTAAACAACTTTCTGCAATGTAGAAAAGGCAGGACATAACTGGTTTTAGCTCTGTCCTTAAAACAGGACAAAGCTTTCTTCCATCTAAAATTGTATCATCCTCTGAAATCACAGCTCAGTTGGACGCTTGCCCATATAACAAGAATAACAAGACAGGGTAGTGTTTCACCCATGCTGTGGAGCAAGTATCTTCTGATTTGATCTACTAATACAGATGTTACTACAGTTCAACTGGCGCCTCAAACTATTGGCCATATTCTGTCTCTGGATCCCTCAAGGCAATAGGACTGGTTGTTAAAAAGTCTCATAACATATTCACTCCCTGTTTTAGGCAGGGTATTTATCTGTAGTAATCCAAGCTCATGACTCCAGATGTATAACATGTTCAAAGTAAATACTGCAGAGAAGAACGTCATTTTTAGGCTACTACTCCACGGAGCAATGCCCACCCCCCCCCCCCCCCTCCCAAA
>NW_010159598.1:7070-9440 GCF_000695765.1 Mesitornis unicolor
ATGCAGACTCTCTGTCCTCCCAAGCCAAAAAAAAAGCCCTCAAAAACCCAACTCTAAACCAAAAGCCACTGATTTCTACAGCTTTCAATTCCGCAGTTTTCCACCTACTGCAAATTTACCCAGATTTGATTTTGCAAGAGAAGCATGGAGTATTTGCAATGCTTCAACCTGAGACATTGATTTCACAATATAAACAACCCAACAACCCCTACCCCACCCTCCAAAAAAAAAAAAACCACCAAAAAAACCAAAATAAACCCCCCAGAGCAAATTTTCTTTCACAGCAAAATGAAGCCAAAATTACAAGCAGAAAAGACAGATATACATGGTAAAGATAATGCAGTAACAATTAGAAGTCAGAAAGGGCAGAAAATTGATAAGGAAACTAAGGATATTAGTTAAGACTGTGCAAAAGAGCAAGGCTAAGGACACTTAATAGGATTTTTGAATATGCATTAGAAGTCAAATTAACCTTAGAAAAGCTCACTACTAGGGAAGAATGATAAAAATTTTAAAGACCCTGTGGAAAAGGCACAAATGTTCAAGCATTCCTGTTCTGCATTTGGAAAGGGGCAGGATTACACTGTTGTACTGCATATAAATGATGCCTACACCTCCCAGGCTACTAATCAGAGAGAGGAACTGCATAAAAAGCAAATGTGCATACACTGATTGCATACAAAGGGGGAAACTTCACATACATTTACAGCATCGGTGAGACCAATACCAGAACCCAGCACGTCATTTTGGTATCCAGTTTCTTAAAGGATATAGGAAAACTGGAAAGGGTACACTAAAGACTAGATGATCTTTTGAGGTCCCTTCCAATCCCTAACGTTCTGTGAAAGCGACGTGAAAATTATTTCATAGTTGATGAGAACATCTGAAAGTGAGAGTCTTCAGTGCACAATCTAGTTTGTCAAGTTTGGAATAATTTACAGTAGATAAATACGTCTGTGCAAAGGAATTGCATACTAAGGGGCTTTTTGATCTAGAAGTAAAAGTCAGAAGAAGAACTGATGGGAAGCTGATGTCAGATAAATTCAAATGATAATGAGGCACAGTGCTGAAACAGGGTGATTAATGATGGTAGCATACTACAAAGGGAACCGATGGATTCTCCACCCCTAGGAGTCTCCAGATCAAAACTGTGGATCTTCTCAGAAAATGTCTGTCACCTAGATGCAAATTATTTACTTTGCCCAATATCAAGGTAACTGAGCAAGGCATACATTTCAGACATAGCCAGGTAGCCTGATTCAATGTTTGCTTCTGGCCTTATATTCCCCAAAATCTGATTGATGGCAGTAGGAGATAACTCCACACATGCCACCAGATTCCCCTCTTCTCCACCAGCCTGCCACTTTGGCACCTCTGGGAAGCCAGTTTCTGAAGCATAAACCTTGAAAGTGGGCCATGACAGCACCTAGTTTATTTGGAAAGGGCTGACACATCTGCACATGTGTGCCATACAGTATCTCAACAGACCCAAAAACTCACCGGCTTTTAGCTGGCAATGGAAGTCTGCCATTAAAACTGGAATATTGTAAGCATTGTCTGTAATATTCATTAAAATGCAGAAAATTTGACCATACACCATTTCAAGGAATATACTGGGACATCATTGGACTATCCCTCATCACACCTCCAAGTAATTTGGTATCTAGCTATCTTAGGCCTTCTGAATCTGTCTCTAAGAGGAAAGGATCAGCATTCATCTTACCCTGCGACCAGCCTCGTTGTTCTGCAAGTTCATCAGCATGCGAGCCTGCTCCTCCGAGCCTCGCACGTAGTTCTTCTCCCTCTCCTTGGCATCCACAAACTCCTTGGCAAAACGATATCCATACTCCACGTTATCCCCACAGCCACCCCACAGCCAGTCTCGGGGCAAGTCCTTCGGCCGGGCCGTCCGGCTGCAGCCACAGCTGGAGAGCTCTCCTTCACGGCAAGCCCGGCTGATGGCGTTCACCACGCCAGCAGCACTGACGGCGTAGGTGAAAGCAGTCTCTCGGCTACCTGTGAGAGAGATGGGAGAAGCAAATTAACAAGAGACAGATCTCATTTAACAAATGCAACATGCAGCAAAGAGCAAGTGAATGAGCTGTGAACGTGCTGTAGGACACGGTGTGCTGTGGGAAGGTGCACAGAATTAACTGGAACAAAGGAATGGGGTGGTCAAGTGCAAGGGCATTGCCCCATTCTGGCAGCAGGGGAATTGTCCTAATATATGCTTGCACCCTGGTTTTGTTTTCATTTCACGACAACAGCTCCAGTCAATTGACTGTTTAGAGCTGGCAGTTTCAGTGTAGCCAGGATCAAACCCGAATTGGATTCTCTGACACACACCAGGGAAGAGGCTGAGATTCCTGC
>NW_010159598.1:9471-16097 GCF_000695765.1 Mesitornis unicolor
TATTCTTGGGAAGAGCATTTGCTTCTTGAACCTGTAGGTGCTGCACCTCAAAGGTTATTATTTTTACTGTATTTATGTTTGACCACTTAAGAGCCCTGGAAACTCCAAGCCTTGCCCAACAGGAATGGCAACACCACAGGCAGTGACTTGCTTCCCCTCAAATCAACCCTTCAGTATCCTCTCATTCTAACCTGGAGGAAACACTCAAGCAGCAGAAGGGTTATTGACTTGCTGAAAATACACCTGCTGCCTCAGCCACTGAATCTGCCAATAATCACTGAGAAGGACTAACGAGGTTGGGACTGTGAAAGAGAAGCATTCTAGTTGAGCCAGCTATCACTCTGAACTGATTTGAATTGAAATGGGAACAGCACTCTTTATGGGCACCTGAGTTCATCAACCTTATTTTGGTTGACATAATGTCAGCTAAGAATTATTTAGAGAGAAACTGAAAAAAAAAACCATTTTTACACTAAAGCGTCAAGGCAGAGGCTCTCCCAACACCTACAGAACTGCAATGTTGGACAAGTAAAACTTTCCCATGTAGAAAATAATAAATGAAAAGACTTTCCATTAGCAGATTTACTAAAGACTGCCTTGCTTGGAGTACATGCTCTATACAGCTTCGAGCCTGAGCCAAGCAGCTGGGTCGGGTCTCCAGCTATGTATTCCTGGCATCCATTCAGCTCCAATTTGACCGGGGCACCAACGCAGCCAGAACACTGCATGAGGCCAAGTGTGCTGCACCAGCACTGTGGGTCTGAAGTGGGAGGAGAAAGAGGCAATTCACACCTGCACTCTCATGGTGTAATAAATAGCTAAACTGACACCTTCAGAGTAATTGTGTGCATCAGCAAACTTTCAGGTGATAAAAAGAACAACAGCCAAACCTTCACTGGAATTAGCAATCTGATTGTGAGCAGCTACTTACACCAAGCCCCAGCAAGAGGCAACCCTCTAATGCTCTGAAGCAATTTGAATGACTTCAGAGGGCAGATCCTCCAAGAACAGTTGTCACCAGCCCACGAGACTCTCAGTGCCAGCTCCCTCAGCAGGACTGAGCTGAAGCTTTTGGTATGCTCTTGTTCCAATTTGCATGTGCTGACAATCTGTAATTAATAGCAGCTTATCACCAGCTTAGTGGTAATGACCCAAGACAAAGGCAAGGCTGTGAATGGCATCCACCTTGCAGAACAACTTGTGATTTTTTTTCTTTTTTTCACCCCCTAAATGAGGGTTGTACACTAAGGGCTTCTGCTCCAGAGTACAGCACAAGGCTGATAAAATGCTACAGGACACATAATACAGAAGGGAGGGCCTTACTAGTAGGTCATAAGGAGAGGACTATACAGCCAAACCTCCTTGGTCCAAGAGGTAAAGAGGAGCAACTCCTAGTATTTAAGGTAATTCAGCTGAGACTGGCCCATGAGGGAGTTGCAGTCATTTTTCAGCAACCAAAATCAAACTTTTAGTCATCTAGTTTGTTTTGCATGCGATGGGTATTTTAAGGTAATGAACCAACGTGCAGTTTTGCCCCTGCCTGTATGGTGAGAGCCCTGCAGACACACCAATCGTCCTGTTAGGCAGAGCACTCCCAGCACCTATAGAGATTAAAACACCTACAGGGAAAGGACCTCCTGGTGTTAGAGCTTGCGCAACAGAGCCTGCATGACTCCAGGTGCTTAGCGTCCTCACAGCTTGATTGAGATCCCTGAAAGCACAAACTGGATTTGCACTTTTACTGTCCACGTTTTAACCACCTCCGTGTGACAGAAGTAGCAGCACAACTCAGTGTGCAGCCCCTGCATCTGCATGAGTTCAGGCTGCTGAGGCTGAGGATGGTGGTGGGAGTGGCTGAAACAAGTCACACTGGGGTTTTTCCCTGCTTCCTGCCCACAAAGCAGAACGAACCACGGTGCTCGCTGGATGTAGGGTTGGAAGACCGTGGCTTGGTTTGGGGGGCAGGTTCAGTCGCCTGCATGAAACCCTGTGCTAATACAAAGCAAATCTGTAACTGGCAATTGTAGGCTTACACATCCCAGTGCTCTCTGCTCTCCTGCCATGCCTCCCAGCCTCGGAAAAGTATTTTTGTTTTCACCATCTCCAAGCTCAGCCCAGTTCCACACCTCTGCTCTGTTAGCTCAAAGGACAGGGGTGTTACTCCCCAAATTCGTGCAAATGTGAACAGAGGTTACAGAAATGGCCAGGCCGTAGCCCCCTTCTGTCCCCTCCCACACTCTCCGAAGCCGTGGGCCGTGGTCACCCTGGGCTGCCATGCCCTGGGCAGCTTCGGGGGACGACGCCTGGGGGCTGCGGTCCCCTGGAGGCTCTGCCCGCCGGCGCGGAGCTCCGCGGAGCTCTGCTGCCCTCCTGTGCCCGCCGGACACCACCGGCAGCGGGACAGGGAGCTCGGGGCCCCGGCGGCTTTCGGGAGGCCCTGGCGAGGATGCTAGGGTGAGCTGTACCCTGGCAAGGTGTCGGTCTCCACGGCTTTTTTCTGGAGCTCCGTGGGAAGGGGATAGGAGAAGAACCAACTCCACCAGGGAGACTGACGAAAAGATGATAAAAATATGGTGGGTTTTTTTTATGAGAAAGTTTTCGTTTCAACCGATTTTTTTTAAAACGCATTTCCCTAAAGTTTGGCAATCTCAAAGAAAAACGAGGAAAAATACTTCTCTTTGTTCTCTTTTATGACTCCTTTTTCTCCCTTTTGGCATTTAAAAAGGCAGAGGAGATAAGATCTTTGGCTTCAGAAATGACTGGACTAACCTGGAAACCCCAGCCTTGTGTTAAGAACTGTGCTGACGGAGATATACTCTCTCTTCCCCTGAGGAAATTCTAACACAACCCTTTTGGGTGCTCTGTCCTCTCTCTCCTAAATGTAGCAGTAAGGAATGTGTCTGTATATAATGTACAGAGATGTATATACCCACACATGCAGTCTACAATCTGTATTGACAGAACAAGAAGCCATCTCAGAAGGATAATTTTTGTACATTGCCAGGTATCATTATTGAATAAACCACATTTAAAAGGTAAGAGCAAGTCTCACAACAACACAAACCCTAGGGAAAAAAACCAATGCTAAAAAGCAGCCTACTTCAGCGCTACGGATGCCTCTACAAAAGCTTTGTATTGCTGGACTGCCTCACCTCTATGAAATGCACAAAATGAAGGTGTAATGATTAAACACAGACCAACTGGGTCTCCCGTTTCTGAGCTGAGCCAAGTTCTGTGAGGGGAAAGGAAACAAATCTTCCAGGTTTCTGAGTGAACGCTCTCCTGAGGATCTCCCAGGCTTTGGATTTGGCCAGGGCAGGTTCTCCTTCCCTCTCAAAATCCAGAGCAGCTCAAGAAATCACGTGCCATGCCTGCATCAGTGGGTGGGCAACTGAGGGTTGTTGGCACACTACACACCTTCTGGGTCCTTCTTATCTCTTTTTTCCCTTCCTTCTCCACAACACTCTGGCATGCCTCTGCACTCTTGCAGATATTCTGGTCTCCAGACCTTTCTCTGCCATTGGCACAGAGTACAGAAAAAAGGGCTGTGGTCCAGAACTGGGGCTCAGAGGTTGAAAACAGGAGACAGGCACACAGTATGAACCCAGGAAGAATGACTTTATAGTTGACGTGATCTGAGAGACTGAAAGCCTTTGTTTTCTTCCCCAGTGTGGAAAATAGATTTGCTGAAATGATGAGCAATGCTTCATTATAAAGTAAGAAAAAGTAAAAGCAGAAGGTGGAACGATGTGAAAAGAGAAGGGGCAGCATCCCCCTCCACAGCAGCTTATCATCACAGACCCTGTAACACCCCAGGCCACCTTTGGTGACATTTTTCTGACTTCTGTGCTATCTTGTGCTGGAGCATAAACATCTGAACATGCTCTAACTGACCAGAGTATCCAATGGAGCCAAGTCCCAAACTCTTTGTTAGGAGAGTTTTTTAAACAGCAGGCAACCGCACAGACACTACCATCAGCAGATTCCTACTAGAGATACAACAGTACTCTTAAACAAATGCAAGCACACACAAACCAAACAACAGCAGCAGGACAACTGGACATACCCATCACATACCCACACCACCTCTTTCCTCACCAGAACCCAAATCTACTCCAAATCTAAACTAACAGGTTCAAATGCATTTTAGAGAAGAGGAATCTTCCCTCTTCCACTATCCACTCTAGTCCCTTCTTCCCATACAGACTCTGATATTTCTGACTGCTTTTCAACCTTCACTTCTGACTCTTGCTTTCTCTTAGTTCACCCTTACTTCTTTTCTCCAAGTGTGAACTCAATCACTGGACCAACCTGGGACTGCAGGAAGGTACTGAAGAAGAGAGGAGGTTTGCTCCAGAAGGGGAAATCTCTATTTTCTTGTGTCCTTGTGGAGTCCCTAGGATCTCTCTGGGGATCTGAATTTTACCCCATTCTTTGGGATAAGCTTACATGTGAGGGAGGAACATCAGAAGGGAGAGATGGAGGTGTATTTTCTGTCCTTTCCCTTTGGTATCTGAAATCTCCGTTTTCATGCCCCGAAGCACAAGTTTTAACAATCTGGGATTGCATGCAGCCTCATCTGGCCACCACCCTTGCTATCAGACAGCGAGAGATCAAGGATGCACAGATGCCTTGGATGTGTGTCAGGAGCCAAAAGTATGGGTTGGGAAAGGGCATTTCCCAGGGGACCACTCCACAGAAGTAGGGATTTGTTGGGGTGTGAGCTGGACAGAAAGGGAGGAATTAGAATGGCTCTGGTGGGCTGAATTAGGGATTCTGAAAGGTTGAGTAACACATGCAAAACAGTCCCTAAAATTCTCCAGGATGACACAGAAGAATTTTGGGATCAAATGGAAGGGATCACTGGACTTGGTTACTGTGGTGCCCTATCACCTTGATGCCCCAGAGGTATTAAAGATGCACCTCTTGGCATCCTGCTGACTATGCATTTTTATTTTTGACAGTAAAGCCAAAAAGGTGCAAGCAATACTGGGGGCAGCTGAGGGTGCAGGAGCTGGAGGTCTTTTTCCATTCCTTGCTAAGTGTTTTCCCTGACCTTACAACCGAGAAATAGTGCTGGTTCTGGGTTCTTCAGTGTAAATGATCGGCTTTGTGGCTGGGAAACAAAACCTGGGGTTGGAGAGAGAGAGAGAGTGTGAGCAAGTGTGTGTGTGTGTGTGTGTGTGTGTGTGTGTGTAAGCGGCTGTTTTAACACCTTTTCTTTATTGTCCTGACTGTCGGACACATCAAACCGAGCCCGGATTTCTCAGTTTCTTGCCATCAGATGATTGCATTTCAAAAGGAGCTGGGACAATGTAGCTAGGTCACACCTCAATTCAAGTGCAGCAATGGCCTGTCAATGCGCCTCTTATGGCCAGCAGGGCAGGAATTATAAAAATCTCTTAGGTTTACACAGAAAGTGGCAGAACAGGGAGGAGGGGGGAGATCCCATGCCAGGGGAGTCCATATTTCCCATATCTCAGGGCTGCATTCCCTGTCCAAAGGCACTCCAGATGCAAGGAATGATAACACAGGTTCATTGTTCCTGGCTCCCAGCTTCTTCCCTTCCTACCTTGAATCAAGCACACAAAAGCTGCCCCCCTCTTCCTGACCTTCCTATGCCCCACCAAAGAAAGTACGTCCCCCCAAAGTCCCCCCTGCTGCAGCTCAGGTGCACTGTTGCCATTGACTCGGGTGCAGGCAGTGCTCAAGCAGCAGCAGCGCACCAGGAAATGGAAAAGCTGGTTAAAGGCAGCTTTAGGAGCGGCACTAACGGGGCTCATCACTCCTGCATGCGTATTTTAAGAAAAGGAGAATGAATCTCCTTCTCTGGAGATACTCAAAACCCGCCTGGACATGTTCCTATGTGATCTTCTCTAGGTGATCCTGCTCTAGCAGGGGGGTTGGACTAGATGATCTTCAGAGGTCCCTTCCAACCCCTGCCCTCCTGTGAGAAAGCTGCACAGGAACAGCCGGCCTGCGCCCAGCACCTGCCCCATACTGGGTGCTCCTACCTATTTTCATGACCCGCCCGAAGACGGAGGTGTTGTCCACCGTGCTGCAGTTCCACCGCCGCTGCCGAAACTGGTACTGACACTCCTTGATGGCACTGCGGGCCCCTTCCCCGATGAACACCATGTGCTCCTGGTAGAGCTGGCAGAGCTTGCGTTGCCCAGGGGAGAGCCCCGGCAGCTGGCTGCACACTGGCTGAGCACCGATGATGAACATCTCAGGTCTCTGGATGGGGTTCATGGCCAAGGACCTGCGATGAGGAAAAACATCGAAAGGAGTCTGGAGGGAGAGGCCCCTCCGTCAAACTCCCAGCACCTTTCGCCCCCAGCCCAGCCCAGCTCCGCTCCTAAAGCCCGGACACATTTCTCATGTCAGCTGCCTCCCTCCACGGCTCTGCCAGATGCGAGGCTTTTCCAGGGCTCTAACGGGAGAAACACAGCTCGTCTGTAACCTGAGTTTAAACACAGAGAGGGCACCCGGGATGGGGAGGGAGCAGCGAGAAAACTGAGCACTTTCTGCAAAAGAAGAAAGCGACCTGCTTTTCAACAGAGCGATGCTTGCCTTAAAGCCGGGCTGTTTTCTGCTCTTTAGGGGAAGGGGGCTCCGCGGCTGCT
>NW_010159599.1:0-8845 GCF_000695765.1 Mesitornis unicolor
CCGAGCACCCCCGCGCACCGCCCCGCCGAGCCGAGCGGTGCCGAGCCGAGCCGAGCGGTTCCGAGCCCTGCCGAGCCGTGCCCTGGGGCACATCCCGATCCATCACCGGGAACCCATTTTCCATGCTGTGCTCCAGGCATTGTGTAAATGATATCCCTGCCCTTGTGGTGTTTTCCTGGAGTCTAAAATATTAATTAAGGAGAAAAGAAAAAAAAGAAAAGAAGCCCTTTTACACTCCACCACTATGTTAAACTTACAACACTATAAATCGACACCGTAAAAGTGTAACTCAAGGGCTGGGTGTTGGACAACCTTGATGCACTGCTGGGGGAGTGGCAGGGGTTTTAACAAACTGCATCATATACAAGTTTCTGCAATGTACATAAAACTTACTATTTTGTACCCCTATTAGTTGGTTTTTACAATATTTTCAGGGGGGGGAAAAATAAAAATGGCAAGCAATACAAACAACCGAATCAATTCAGGACAATAAAAGTTGACGTGAGCTTGCATCCAAGCAGTGAGTGACAGTTCAGGCTTTTTTATTTGTTCATTTGCTTATTTGAGGTGGTTTGAGAAAGCTGGGTTAATTTAAAAATATTTTCCTTCCAGTTTCTTTCATTTCGTTGCTTCCCACAAGCAGGTCAGGATAGGCAATGCTATATAATGAAGGCATGGTAAAATTGGTTATTCTTTAATATATTTTCTGTCCGATCTCCAGTATTTCACCCCTCAAATGAAAATAATCTGTTTTGATCCCTATTTTTTTTTTACGTTCACAGATGATCTCAAGCAGCTTATTCTCCCTGTCTCTCCCCCAGTGGAAAAAGAAACTCTCTTGGTTTGTCCATTTTGTTTTGACCTTCAAAGGCTTAAGTCCTGTCTTTCTCTTCCTTACTAGAGGAACCCTAGAGAGAACTTTTGCAACCATAAATAGTCATGTCATTGTTGTCCAGAAAGTGGATTTGGTACCCAGTGTGTAATGAACCAATTCTCACACACTCAGGAGAGAGACTGTGTTTTATTCAGTCCTGGGTGTTCGGTGGATTTCCGCAAGTCAAACACACCCAATGCCGATTCTCTTGTAATATTTATAAATGAAAGTTATAAAATTAAACACTCCCATGTACAATGATCTTTTAGCAATTTACATATAATTATAGTATCTGCTGATCCATTCTCGGATCAAACTACACTTGTATGCAAGGAGTCTCTGGTAGTCTCTGGTGGTTGTAGACTGCTGTTGCCCCTGAAGGTGTCTCCAAAAGTTCACCCTTCGGTCATCTCCTCCCATTACTCCTCCCATATTACACCTAAACTGGTAGGTTTCCAACCAAGATCCTATTTCAAATAGCCTAGTTCCTGACTTGAAGTTAATATTTTCCCTTTTTCCTCATTAAAATGGAATACTAGAGGCCCTCTCATGATCAGCACCTGTTTTACACCTATTGTTTGTAGTACAATTTGATTAACTACAGAGCTATAAGCTATGGCTAACCTTATAGATATCAATTAGAGCTATAAGCTATGGCTAATCTTACAGATATCATCAAGCAATAAAGCAATAACATGGGCTGTAGCTTTTCCTCCCTGGGAGAGGTGGGCAAGGCTATGCAGCTTGTTAGTCTCCTTTTCTGTGTGAAGGAAGGAAGAGCTGCAGTTTATTTGGAAGTTTCATGTGACATCATAAAGCAGGTCCTCTGGCAAAGAGGGGAAGCAAATGCTGAATATGCTGAAGTGAGTAACTATACATAGTGAAGAAAATCCTTTAATGTGAGCATGGTGTAGGTAATGCAGTATTTATTTACCACAAAGCAACGGTAAAGAGCAGAGCATCGATTTCTTGGTTTTTATTTTTTTCAGGTCAGTTTTGCCGGGCTTGGTCTGTTGGGAGGATTTTCTGAGAAGCATCCGAGTAGCTGGTAGCTGGACAGCTTTAGCACTGATCCCATGACCCCAGTGAGATTCGCTACTTGCAGTGTTCCTGGGCTGACACAGGGGCTCTGGCTGGAGTCAGACCAGGACATCAGATGAAACTGCTTTTGTAGCACTTCTGATTCTGATGGCTAGAGGATAGATTTCCCCCTGTATCTCTGTTGAAGATAAACCCTTGCTGACCCCTTCTGAGGAGAGGGATTGCAGTTTGGTGGGACATATCCAATTACTAGAGAAGTGAACACACTCCCCTACTGCTAATGCCTAGCTGTGGTGCTATCCCAAAAGGACCAATGCTTTTCCCTTTTTTTGTTGACCCAATTGAGCACAGAGTCATCAGGGTGTGAGAGGCTTTGCTGCAGCCCAGAACACTTCAAGAGGTAGAGCTGTTTGTGCCATCATCCCATCTCAAGTTTTAAGACAATATGTACTCAGCCTTAGTAGCTTGGATCAAAGTATCTAAAAAAGTCACTTTTTCAGCACCGTCTGAATTACATGAAAGTCTTGCCATTTCCCACTGCAGCAAAAAAGTAAGGTGAGGAAAAGCTGGTTCTCTGACATCTAGTTGTTGTCAGCATTGGTCAGTGTCTCTCTGAAATGTGAAAAACGATCTCCTCACCTAGGATAGGTAGTGCTTTCCTTACAGAGATGCCCAGCATCTGCACATTGTCTGGCGCTTCATACAAGCAGGGAACATTCACTGCCTCTGGAAGATGTGTCCCTCCTGACTAGAGCAATGTAGCAGTGTTTCACAGACAGCATCGAGACTGGCTTGCAGGGCTTTCTGCCTTCCCATCCCACACATTGGCCTCAAAGCAATGGCAGGTCAGCATCGTTATAGGTGCAGCGTATAATCTTACTCCCTAGTCTTTTTATGCACATACACACACACACACATCACCCGCATACATAATACTTATCTTTAATTTTGTGTACATTTAAGCCATACGCTTTTTAAACAGGGTTAAAAATATCAAGTGAATTCAGAATAAAGAGGTGAAAAGAAGCCTTCTGAGATACTCACAGGGCTGGTAGTACTAACAAGAGAGACAATTCCTGGCTTTCTTTAGTATTGAAGTTAATTGCAGCATCTAGGGTTTAAAGACCTTGTGTTATTGATGGGGGTGTGTTAGCAACAGGAGGGATTGACTCTAACTTTAAACCGGAATTTAGAATGTACAGTAGGTTATCAAGAGAAAGAAATAAGAACAAAGGAGACTGTTATTATCTTTTATTATTATCTTTTAATTCTCCCCATTTTCCTTCTGCATGCTTGCTCTCTCTCAGCCCTCTCTCTTTCAATAATTACAATAATCAACTTAACAACGATAACAGAAATAATCTGCTGCAAGATAGCTAAACAAACCATGTTATCTGTACTGAACTGTGCTCACTTACAGCAGGTATATCACGTATGGAAAAGCCAATAAAATTTTAATTAAAAAAGCATGTAGGTTGTCAGTTAAGATGCAAAAAGGGTGTGCAAACACATGCAAAGTGGTCCATAAATTGCTCAGTGTTTGATAGAACAGGTAGGAGGGCAAACCCACCTCAAACAAAACCAAACCAAACTAAACCCTCCAGATTTGTGGCACTCTATTTATGTTGCTCTATACAGAGCACTAATTGCCTAGAAATTCAAAAGCAGGGGGAAGAGAGAATCCTCCCTTGAGCGACAATCACATCCACCCACCTCCACCAGCACTGGGAGCAAGCACGCAAAAGTTAATTAAAGATTTTGCATCTCCCCACCACAGGGCTGGATTGATAGCTCTGGATCCTGAGATAAACTAAATCTCTCCCACACTGTATCGCTAAAACGCCTTCAACCTTGCCCTGGAGACACCACCTCTAGGGATTAGATGCTTGGTTTCCCTGGTATATTTAGGGCTTGGCCTGTCTGCTAGGACTGGAAGTGGGAGGAGTGATGAATGCCAACTGATGGGTAGGTGCTTGTTTCACAGGAGCAGGTGATGACCTAGTCATGAGTCACGGTGGCTTGAGAGGACTCCAGGATCTCCATGCCCATTGTTTGTTCTAAACATATAAAAAGTATTTCATATAAAAGTTATTTGGCATAGAAACAGCAAAAAGAAATAATTTTAAGCAGTTCTTGGGCTGCCCAAAGTGGAGGGTTTGCTGACACCATCTGTGATATGAAGAAAGTCCTCGACATCACTCAATGCCCTGAGTTTTCCTCGCTCTCCATAGTATTTCTCTCTGGTGTGAATCCTGGCATGGTCTGCTCATGGTCCACCGTTGCTCTCCTGTGGCAGGCCAAGACTGGTGGCTTCAGCTGTCCCCTTGAAGACAGACATGCATACCCTTCACCCAGAGTTTTCTCTAAGCTGTGTTGCTGCAGGGCATCACTGAGAGGAAATTTCACCAGTGATGGGATGATCAGCATGGATCAGTGCTTGTGCTTTGCACCATTCTCCCTCTGTGAGTGAGCAACCACCTCCTGGGACTGTATTCTAGTGCATAGAAGACCTTCTGGATAACAGCATGATAAATGCCTTTGTGGTGTGAGGACATCCTCAGACAGCATCTGAAATTCCTTCCCCTTGGTTCAACCTTCAGCTTCAGCTGTAGTGGGAGGATATCCTCTGTGCAGACTGCCCAAGAGAGCAATTTCACATGGGCTGCGAGACAGAAGGACAGTTTTCCTCAGTGAGTACATTGCTGTGGTACACTAGCTATCGTAGGACACTGAGTTTGGAGGCTATTATAGTTATTGCTCCTTACATTTACAGTGATCAACAGGCTATGGCTAATTAGAGCACCCCATCAGCATGGCAAAGCAGGGCAGTTAGGATCAGCCTCCTTGTAGACAAGACATTGCAAGAAGGGTATTTAAATGCATGACCAGGGTTAGAGATGTGGGTCAGTGAGAAAGCCAAGGTTAAAATGGCAGACTTATATATTCCCAGTCTTGAGCTTAATGTGTATCTCAAAGAAATTTATGTTAATGACATACTAACCCCTTTCATCTGAAGATCTCAAAACGTTTTAAGACCCGATTTGCTTTCTCTGTGCCGCTCTGTCATAGGCTGATGGTCTTTCAAAGGGGAAAAGTGCAGGCTGCTCTGTGCTGTATGTGTACCTGTATGGCCTCCAGCTCCCCGCAGGGAGAAAGATGGCTGGGGTTAGTCACCGCTCTCACTGGGGAAGGAGATGGGTGATTGTGCTACAAGAACAGCAGATGCCATTGAGGGAAGGTGTTGGTGAAGGCTGGGTTGAGAGGATGGAGTGTAATAGCAGTTGGTGTGACAGGGTAGAGTTGCCCCTGGATTAAGGGATATCAGCATGCAAGGGGTATCTGGAAAAGCTGCAATGAGATCCATGCAGGAAGGGGACAGCCAGGCATATAGATAGGACCTTTTGGAGGGCTGAACAGAGAAGTTGGCCAAGAAGAAAACCAAAGCTCTTCCTTGTTGATTTTCTTCAGAAAGAACATTTTTGTCATCACAGCTCTGCACTGGCTGCTGAAGGAAAGGTGGTTGCTGGCCCTGTCTGGGAGGGCTGAGGCCAGCCTTAGGTCCCACAGGGCAGCCTGAAAGAGGTCTGTGGGCTGGTGGACAACACAGCACAATGGCCAGGTGCTGAGTGAGCCAGGCCAAGTGCCTCAGCACTGGGGTGGTTAAGGGTCCTGGGACACCTGCCAAAAGCAAAGAGGTTTTAACTGTCTTAATTCTCTTGTTTCGGGAATTGAATACCCCAGAGGAGCTAGACCTTGCAGAGACTGAGAGAGAACTTAAAATTATACATGAACTCAGACCGCTGTGTCTGTCCAGAGCCTGATGGGGAAGGTGAGGCATTGTGACTAGTACCCTAACGAGCAACAACCATCTGCCAGGGGGACTTTGTCTCAGTGCTTCCTCTGATGATGAAATGCGCCATCCTCTGGCATCCAGAAAGTCATGGCCATTATCCAAAAGTAGGCAATCGTAAACTGCTCAGAACAATCTCACAAAACAAAAACACTGAGGCATTTAGAAGGCTGAATCAATTCCTGTCCGGGAAACCTGGGAGGAGCGTGGTGCTGCCAGCTGCTGCTGTGAATTGCCACGGGCTTGCTCCTGAGTCCCATGCATGGGGTCTCACTTTGGGAAACTGCATCCTGCAGCAACCTTCGCGTAAAGCTCTCACGCAGGGTCCCTGTATGAAGTAGGGGCAATTCCCCCTGCAGCTGCCGGTGAGTGGCAGATTTGGATTTTTTTTCTCCTGTTTTGATTACAGAATTGCTCTGTTATTCTAGCAAGTCTGAAATTAGATACAGGTGCAAATTAACTAAGTCACAAGTGCATTACATTTGGTAATTTTTCTGTCAAGAGTCATGCTGAAGGGTTGCAAAGAATAACAAGAGCAGCCGAGAGCCAACTGGCTGGTCCAGGTGTGCTCATGCACCAAGCGTGCCTCCCTAGCAGGCAGCAGGGTCTATTTTGACATCACACACTGTGAAGTCACCCCCTTCCTGTTTCACTGCATTTTCTACCTGTTTTTCATCTGCCACTTCTCATAGCTGGCCACAGCTGTCTTAGTACTCGCTTCCCTGATTGCAGAGCAGTAGCTGTCATGGTTATGTTGCGGTCCTGGGATTTAATGAAGGCAGTGGAACAAGAGCCTGGATTTTCCACCTCCTCAACCCAACTGCTGCCTCCGTCCACAACTTGCAAAAGAGCAGTGGTTGCGGGGGCAGTTTCCAAGCCATCAGGATAATCCAATCAGTTGAGATGTCATAATGCAACCATCAGATGCCTTGTCTGTCTTCCCTGTCTCTAAAGAGGTGTAAGCATCTTGCGTAGAGCATGGTATAAATAGCTCAAGTGAGGTGGGTGGCATAGGACAAAAAGACAGTGTAAAAAGGTGTGAAAGTGTTATTCAGCTGCGGCTGCTCGCAGCTGCGTAGCATTCATTTTGTAGAGCATTCATTTTGTAGAGCATTCATTTTGTAGAGCATTCATTTTGTAGAGGACATTTCTGGCTCCCTGTGACAACTCGCTAGCATTTTCCGTTCCAAGGATGCTGTGATTCAAGTGCAGGAACTCTGGTGGGTCTCTGTGCCAGCTGCTGTCCATGCAAACTTTCTGCCCTGATGTGCACTAATTGGCCCAAGAGAGATTATGAGGTGTCTGAGCCGGGGAGCTGAGCTTCTTCCTTGAGCTCCTCAGATGAAGCTGTGCACATATCTGTCAAATCAAGGTTGCAGTGTGCTGGCGGAGCAGCATGTGGATAAAGATTGTCCTGCTGCTGTCTCACAGATAAGCAGAGGGCTTCATTCACCAAGCAGTTAATCTGGAGTGCTTTCACCAGCACTAAATCCATACTATTTGTTTAAAGATTAAATTAATGGTTCTATGCAAATTTGCAAATTAGTTAATGACATAATTGCAACAAATGATAAGTATGGTGCTGCACAAAGCTGGGCAGGGAGACCATTTCAGGCCTGGCTTTCCTCCTTCCGTGGCATTCAGGCAGCTCCTCACCCTTTGCTGGGATGTGCATGTCTGAGACATGGCTTCGCTCCCCTCTCCCTCCCCTTGCAATTCCTCCATTGCAAGGAATAATACCCATAGCCATACAGGGCATACTGGTGATACCTTCCCTGTTTGGCTCCTTATTTTTAGATAAGGGAAAATTGACACCAACTGGTCACTTTTATTCCTCAAAAATCACGTGCTTTATACCTGCAAAAATAGGTCAGCAGTTGTAGACCTTATTTCAAGCAACATTTTCTCAGAAGTGTCAAAGGTAAGCACACAGTTTTAGAGTACAACCACTGTGAATTGCTCATAGTGTTCCATCCTGGACTGAGATCTTTCCTTCCCAGCTCATGTGCTCAGAGCTGCCTTCCAGAAATGCAGGATGCGACCATTCAAACAGCAGCTCTAGGTGAGACCCAAGAGCCACTTGGCTCAGGATCCAGTATCTGGCAGCAGCTGTTGCCTGGAGAAGAGCACCCGAAATAAGCCATTAGGTAATGATGCTTCCTTGGTGCACTCTCCTCAGCTACCTGTGGTCTGCAGCTACGGGACCTCCTGAGCCAGAGATGGCACTGAGGGACAGTGACAAACTGGCTGTCATGCGCATGCTATGCTACACATCATTTGTCTTCTGAAATAGCTTTATTTTCTCCCTTTGCCCTTCCTGAAACCTTCCTTTATCCTGGTAGGTTTTAGTGGGTTTATGGAGTATTCCTGCTTGTTTTTGCTCGGAGTTAATTCTCTCTATAAAATATCTAAATTGTAGCATATCTGGGAGATGGAAACCTTCTGAGGATTAGATGAGAACAGTATAGGCAGTAGCCAGGAGCTGTTAACACTGTGATCAACTCATAACTCCGTGATGCAAAAAAACCCCATAATTATCTTGTATGTTTTAGACATGAGAACAGTAACAATCATCTTTCAGGGGCTGAAGGAGTGTGGTTGATAGCCACAGGAAAACACAAGAAGTTTGGCAAACAGTCACTGAAGTTTGTAAGTCCTTTATAGTTTCATGTGAACACCCTGGTTAATGCTCAGCTTTCCTGAGCAGTACGACTGTGAAGTTTTCTTACCTTACCCCCACGTTTGCTTGGAAAAGTCATTACGTGTCAGGATGAAAGGGAGAAAGGGCAAGTGGTAGAGAGAAACTGGTAAAAGTGTGGAGTAAGGAAATAATAGCTACAACCCTCTTTTGCATGGGAACAGCCCAGGCCTGTGTCCTGGTTTCAGTTTCGGCTGGGACAGAGTTAATTTTCTTCCTAGTAGCTGGTATAATGCTGTGTTTTGGATTTAATGCAACAGTAATGTTGATAACACACTGATGTTCTATTTGTTGCTAAGTAGTGCTCATACTAACTCAAGGACTTTTCATCTTCCCATACTCTGCCAGCAAGGAAGTGCAACTTTGACCTCTTCAAGCAATT
>NW_010159600.1:0-545 GCF_000695765.1 Mesitornis unicolor
GCACCCACATTTCAGCCCCATACCCACATTTCGGCTCTGCACCCAAATTCAGCTCAGCACCCACAATTCGGCCCCGCACCCAAATTTGGTTCTGCACCCAAATTTGGCTCCACACCCACATTTTGGCCCCGCACCCACATTTGGGCTTAGCACCCAAATTCGGCTCTGCACCCACATTTTGGCGGTTGCACCCTCGTTTTTTGCTCAGCGTCCAAATTCCGGCATTTGCACCCAAACTTTGACATTCGCACCCTCGTTTTTTTACTCTGCACCCAAATTTTGGCTTTACCCCCTCGTGTTTTGCTTTGCACCCCCATTTTTTGCTTTGCACCCTCGTTTTGCACCCAAATTTCGACATCTGCACCCTCAGTTCTGGCACTGCACCCAAATCTTGGCGCTTGCACCCTCGCATTTTGCTGTGCCCCCCAAATTCCAGCGTTTGCCCCCAGATTTGGGCGTTTGCACCCGAATTTCTTGCTCTGCCCCCACATTTCAGCGTTGCACCCTCATTTTTTGCTCTGCCCCCAAATTCTGGCGTTTGCACC
>NW_010159601.1:0-350 GCF_000695765.1 Mesitornis unicolor
GTTAGAGTCAAACATTTGCCGTATTGAAACCGGGCTGTGGGGAGCTACAAAGCAAGCCTGGTGGCAAACGTTAGCTTCACAGGGAAGCAAGAAATTCCAGAAGCAAAAGCTTTGTGAGACTACAAATTGGCTTAATAGAAAAGACAAGAGCCATCAAACGTCTTCAGTCCTACTATCTTTAGTGTGGGAGAAGAGCGTGACCATTTCCATTGGAGAGAAGGCTCCTACCAGCAGCCACGAAAATTGGAAGCGAGCATGGACGAGCGAGCCAAACACAGACTGGCACAGCCCAAAGCTTTGTTTGGGTACAGAAGCACTTCCCCTGGAAGGAGAAATCCAGGAAGAGCTTT
>NW_010159601.1:361-1382 GCF_000695765.1 Mesitornis unicolor
GGTGTGAGTTAAAATTGAACATTTGCCGTATTGAAACCAGGCTCTGGGGAGCTCCAGAGAAAGTCTGGTGGCAAACGTTGGCTTTTGCCAACATACGTTGACTTTTGCTACATATGTCTTAAGCTTAAGAGTTTCTAGGCACTAGTGCTGAGATTTGTGTTATTCTCCTTAGTGTGAACTTATTCACTTTCTAGGCGTTTCTGCGTATTACTCTTGTTTTTCCATCATTTTGTGGCAATTTCCAATTTTCTCGGCATATCTTCTGATTTTCGACTTTAGCATTTTAAATGAGGCACTTTTTCACCTTTTCTGGCTTTTCTGTCTGATATTGGAGGTTTTGCTACATATATGGGCAATTTAGGAGTTTGTAAGCACAAGTGCAGAGTTCTGTGTTTGCCTTCCTAATTTGAACTTTTTCAGCTTTTTTAGGCGTTTAAGCTGAATATTCCTGCTTTTTCATCATTTTTGGGACAAAGTAAAAGTTTCTTGACATGCCTGCTGTTTCTGAATTTTCCACAATGTAAAAGAAACTTTTTCACCTTTTTTGGCTTTTCTGGCTGATATTGGAGCTTTTGCTACATATATTGGCAATTCTGTTGTGTGTAGGCAGAAGTGCTGACTTTTGTGTTTTACTTCTCTTTATTTGTAAACTTTTTCAGCTTTTTAGGCATTTGTTACGGTTATTCTAGCTTTTCCATCGTATCTGGGACAATTTAAGTGTTTCTTGACATATCTGCTCAAGAGGTTCCTGTCATATCTACTGCTTTTCAGCTTTAGCACCTTAAAAAGGAACTTTCTTAGTATTTTGTCGTTTCTGACTAATATTGGAACTCTTTGCCCCATTTAGACAAACACAGAATGGCACAGCCCAAAGCTTCCTTTGGTTACAGTAGCACGTCTCTTAGAAGGAGTAATCCAGCAAGAGCTTTCAGTCCTAGACCCCTTTCTGGTGTGAGTTAGAGTTAAATGTTTACCATATTGAAACCAGGCTGTGGCAGCTCCCGAGAAAAGCTGCTGGGCA
>NW_010159601.1:1644-1857 GCF_000695765.1 Mesitornis unicolor
AGAAATCTAGCAAGAGCTTTCAGTCCTAACCCCTTTCTGCTGTGAGTTAGAGTCAAACGTTTGCCATATTGAAACCAGGCTGTGAGGAGCTTGCACAGAAAGCCTGGTTACAAACGTTGGCTTCCCAGGGAAGCAAGAAATCCCAGAACCAAGAGCTTTGAGAGGCTAGAAATCGGCTTAATTGAAAAGAAAAGAGCCAGCAACAGTCTTCAG
>NW_010159602.1:0-378 GCF_000695765.1 Mesitornis unicolor
AAAACAGCAGGGAAAATGGGAAACAAGGGGGAAAACAGCAGGGAAAACGGGAAACAAGGGGGGAAATACAGAAAAATTGGAAAGAAAATAAGGGAAAATGGGAAAGAAATGTGAAAATACAAGGAAAAATAGGAAATAGGCATGAAAATGTCAGGGAAAATGGGAAATAAGCGTGAAAATATCAGGGAAAATGAGAAACAGGCATGAATATGTACGGGAAAATGGGAAATAAGTGTGGAAATAGATGGGAAATTGGAATGAAAATCAGGGAAAATGGGAAATAGGCGTGAAAATGTGGGAAAGAAAATATGGAAAAACGGGAAAAATTGGGGGAAACGGCCAAAATTTGAGCGACGGGGACACCGGTGGCCACCAAAA
>NW_010159603.1:0-217 GCF_000695765.1 Mesitornis unicolor
TAGTAGTAGTAGTAGTAGTAGTAGAACTGGGAGTAGAAAGGAGGCAATGAAAAGAAAAAAAAGGTAGAAGGGAGAAAAACCCCCAAACAAACTGAAAAACCCCAAAACACAACCCAAAATAATACCCTACAGCATCTGGCTGTGAAAAAATATTCAAATCAGCAAAGGCTGATTAGTGGCTGGGGGGGGAGGGGGGACCCACTTGGGGGGGAGGGGT
>NW_010159603.1:248-6903 GCF_000695765.1 Mesitornis unicolor
TTAGGGATGTAGCGTTGTCTTCGTCTTGATATATTTTTGTGGAAGAAGAATTCTCCATCAGCAAGGCTGGGATTCTGAATGGAACAAGTATTTCATTAAACCCTCGTAATGAAAGAGATGGGAAAAAACACCCGAGTGAAAAAAGCTCTGAAGAAATATAAATATGTAACAAGGAGCTGACTCCTGCCCTGAAAAGGGAGGGAGGGGACAGTGGTGCAGGGGACCTCAGCTTAAATGAGCAGTAATGGCTTTGGCTGGCACCTCCAGGGCTTCAGAAAGACACTGGAGATAATGAACTGTTCATTAACTCTCCCTTTCCCCAGGGGCTCTCAGCACCCAGTTGGTTTGAGACCTTCCTAGAAAATTGGGTTTAATTCTCTTTCCTGAGTTACAGTTTCACAAGTGGGCATGCTGAGGTGAGGGGGACACCCAGGATGTGTCTCCAGCATTGTAAGCATGAAGGGATTTCTGGGAATAGAAACTAAAAGAAATTAGCTTTACCTATTTTGTTATTGCCTTGCAATACACTGGGAAAAATATTGTGCCTTTAGGAAGTGTTTTAATGTGGAGTAAAGAATTATTTTGCAAGTGCTTCGTACCACAGTGTTGCTGTGCTCAGTACAGAGGCAGCGGTGGGAAATGTCCCCTCAAGGAGCTCCTGCTACTCCTCAGCGACTGAAACAGGAGTGTGGAAACACAAAAGATTTATGTCCCGCTTAATTTTACCTTTTTCTTCTCATACATTGTGTGGTTTTGTTTGTTTTTTTAACTGATGCTAAAGTCTTGTTTGGGGAACAGACTTGTGGGAATACAACTTTGTGAGATGAGTGCTCAAGGCTGAGCCCTCGTGGTTGTGGGGATTCACAGTTTCACATTTCCTTTTCTTTTGGATAATGTTTTGGGTCGTTTTTTTTCAGCACGCCACGAAAAATGACATATTTGACACGGATTTTTAAGAAACACTCCTGCTCTGTCTATGTTTTTGATAGGGTTCATCTCAACAGCTGAGTGATGCTCGCTGTTGAGGCTGAGACAAGATGCTTGGGATTACCTCTGCCCTCGAAATGTCTTTTTCCTGCAGTTTAATACATCTTCATGATGGGCAGTGTCAAAGAGGCTGAAATCTCAGCCTTTCCCGGTACCTCGCTGAGGATGACACACTACTAAAGCACAACATCACGCGGCCTTGCAGAGGACAACCACGCTTTCACCTTATTTTCGGAGATCACTTGCCGGCTTCTCGTCTTTCAGGATCATTATTTTCTATCAAGGCGGCAGCTTCTCATTTTAAAACAAATATTGCCCTTGAAAGCATGGCGTTGCCACTGGTAAAACGATGCCTCATTGAGTTATCTCCATAAGCACATGTCAGCAATTGCTGGGGATAAATTACAGGCATCAAAGGCTTCTAATGGCCAGACTTGGAGTAAAAATAACTTCCTTCATTGGCATCGTTAATTAAGCTCAACACCACCCTTCCACATATGCTGCTTTCCCTAATAGCCCATGCTGTCTATGAAGCATAAATGACCTCCTGTCTGCTCAGGTTCGGTTTTGATATATGTTTTTATAATAGCACGATCCAATTTGCATGTACTTCTTGTAGGAGAGACCTCAAGTTGCACATATCCTAATTAAACACTGAAATATTTGGAAAACTAAAGCTCAGTAACAGCTCACTGGGGGTGCCCCCTCCCTGGCAGTGCCCAAGGTCTGGGAGCAGCCTGGGCTGGTGGAGGTGTCCCTGCCCATGGGGGGTTGGACTGGGGGGGGTGTGAGGTCCCTTCCCACCCAAACCAATCTGTGATGCTATGATTTTGATAAATTTGGGTTAGATCTGGCACGCTACAGGGCAGAGGAAGGAGGAGCAACTCCCTGGGCCCTGCGGGTGTACCCTTCAAGCAGTGGGACAAGGCTCTGTGTCACCAGGTGTCCTCCATCACCAGGTCACCACCTCCCCAGCAGCACCTGTGAGCTGTGACCCACGCACCAGGAGCTGTTCTCAGCATTTTTGCTTAAAAATAAATGTTTTGCCATGTACAGAAGAGCCAACCCCATTCACAAAGCTGCTTCCAAAACTGTACAACCAGGAGGTAAGAGGAGCAATCAGTTAGAAAGAAAAAAAGAAAGCAAATTATAAAAGTGAGTGGAAATTGGCAAGGAGCAGTAATAAGCCAAATTCTGAGCAAATTAGAGCAGACTGGTGTGAAGTATTTATAGAAACAAAAGCCTTTCCTAATCCTTTTAGGGCAAGGAACTGCCAAATGTTATGCACCATCCACCCAGACAAGGATTTCTCCTTAAAGAGGCTGAACTCCAGAGTAAAATGTATTTAAAATTTAAAAGGTTTGTTTGTTTGTTTTTTGTTCCCAGCACTAGCAGAATTCTGGAGTAAATGCTCAAAGCCCAAAAGTCCTAAAAAAGGTGCCTCTGAGGTTAAGCTTCAGCTAAGAAAGACCCCTCAAAAACCTGCTAGCAGTGAACCACCCATTCACTGATATTGGGGCATAAGGGTTGTGCTTCACATTTCTCTGTTTGGAAACATCAACAGTGACTTAGCTTTGATTTTATTTGTTTTTAATATGCTGGTAGAGCCCACAGGATTCACCTCATTATGTACTAAGATAAGCCCTAACCATAGGCCAGCTGCGATTAATTCTGATGTACTTTCCCCTGTAACCTGTGCTCATTTAAGCAACAATTACATCAGCCTGGTACCACCTGCTAGGAGAACAGCTCTAATTCCCATATTTTCCCCCTTCCTGAACTGACTTTGTCAATTAAATGATAAAAAGTGAAAAATAGTCAGTTGGTGCTTCTTGTTTTCCCATGAGCTCTTCGCTCTGAACCTTATCAGCCATGGCACAAGTTTGGTTTTCAGCTCCTCAGGTGCCTGTGAAGCTGGTTTGTAACAAAACCAGCTTATTTTGGGGTCAAGGGCCTTATGGCAAGAGCCAGGACTGGAAATCTTCAGCAAAGATAAGTATATGTGACTTGTTGTATTTATATTATCCTTTTCCTGATTTGAAAAGCTCTTTATTAGAGAGTGATGAGCCAGATGATAGCGAAGTGAGTCAAGGAACTTTTCTGAATATTCCATTTATAATTCTTGGTATAGCATTAGCAAGGATTTATGCTTATTTCAACTTTCCAACCAGGACCAAGAATCTGAAATACTCAGTGGTGTCAGAGGTAAGTTTGCTAGCACGCTGTTTTATTATATATTATTTATTTTGGTAAAATTTTGAGTTTTGATTGTGTAGGTTTCTGCTCAGTTCACTTTTATATTGCAGAAAAGTTAAGTTTATCAGTAAAAGCTGCTATGAGGAATAGGGGGGAAAAGATGCTATCAACTTATTAAAGCCTCTCATTGTCTATGAATTAATCTTGGGATTTATGAAGCCTTTTGGATTAGAAACCCTGAAGAGACTGGTTTAGAAATAGAAGAAATATATGCCTTTGACTTCCAGTTCTCCCTCTACTTTTCCATTTAGTGTTCTTTTGGTCACTGTTGAGGTGAAAACTCACCCAAAACACTTGATGACTTCAATGCCCAGCCCTTTTTAAGGAGGTTTAATTCATAAGAATTTTACTTTCTGTGGATGTTTCCAAAGGACTTAAAAGTTGATTGCTGTTTTAATGGCAATTGTAGAATTTTCCATCTTTATTTCCTAAATAATTTGAAAGTAGAAAATATCATTGACTTGAAACAGCATGGAGAAAATGTGTTCTTGTGCAGCACTCAAATCTTCTTTAAACCTGAATGAAATTTGATCATGTGTATATGCAACCTGATGCATTTTACCTGTAATCCAAAACCCATAGATTTAGTGCCAAAGAAGTTTTGTGTGTCCATATTTCTTATGGGTAACTGGAGGGGAGCTGAATAGTGCTCCGTATATAACTTACAATGTTTGTATACGTGACATAAAGCTCACGGAGGGTTATACCTTCAACCCAGCATCCTCCTGAGCATCCTCCTCCTCTCTGAGATGAGAAAATGGCTGTGTAGGCTTTGTCTGAAGAAAAGACAAGTGCAAAGACATCTCTGTAAGCCTTGAACACATTTTTGGCAAGACGCGGTGATAAAATGTTCAATATTTGATGTTCCTCTGGTTCCCTGTGCTTTTTGTTGTATGTTTTATGGTTCTAAAGTTGCTTATGAGATGCCCAGAATGCTATGGTAGCTCAAGGCCATAAAAAATTAATTTGCTGTGTTTTATTTATTATCCTGAAACCTTTTTCCAGACTTTCTATAACTGTCAGGAGCTTGAAATATGTCCTTTTTCCACTTGTTAGCTGAGGAGCTCACAGCTGGAGCACCGTGATGGGACATTGTAGGAAGCTGCCCCTTTAATGTGGAACTCGGGCTCTGAGTTTCCTCCACTGTATGGAGGCAGCTTAATTTGTACCCTGGGCTTTTAATGAATCTTTATAATGCTGAGCTAACTCATGAGTAATCCTGCAGGGTAGTTTTCCACTGCCCGAGGAATAAATCAGAACTGTGGTCTTTCCCTGAGAAAGTCCTTTTGGGAGGAAGGATCTGAGTTGTGTGTGCATGGCATAGTCAAATGCTGTATAATATGGCACCCATTGGGCTGTTGGGGACTGGAGATAAAATGTTGAACTCTAATTTCCACCGACTGCAAGGGGAGCAGATCTATCATTTGACAGCTCGTGGAGGTGAAAAGATGCGGAAAAATGGCTTTTTTCATTTGAAAGACAATTTTAAAAGCTGGTGTTGCAAGGGAGCTGAAAATTTTCTCATTCAGGATTTGTACGTGGCTTCCACTGAACTCCTTTCATTGCTGAGTTACGACTGGGCAATACTCTTTTTTGTCAAAAAAGCGCCTGTTTTAGGAGGGTTGGAGCAGAAGCTTTTGCTCCTCCCTTCCCACACAGAAAGGATGCTCCTCTGCACTCAAAAACTCTCCAAATTTGGATATTTGCCCTCAGTCCTAGTGGTGCTGCTCCGGGTGTGTGTGAGAAGTGGGTTAATCACCAAAAAGCCCCACTTTCTCAGTGGCTCGTCTCATTCTTGTGTTGCTTTTTAAACTGGAGCAAGCTTTTAAAAGCCCTTCGGTGAGGCAGTCGACAGCGCCTCATATTTCACATTTTAAAAGAAAATTGTGAGTCATCTTGGGCTGCATCTGCACCTCAGCCGTTTAAACTGAGCCGATGCCAACTCGCCGTCACCATGAAAACAATATGTCAAGGTGTACGTTGTCACAAGTTGTATAGAATAAAAGGCAGCCTGATGAAGAGACCGTGTGTCACCCACTGCAGAGCCTCTAGCAAGGTCTGGTTCCCTAAAAAATATCAGAGAGATGCAAAATTTCAGGTGAAACCATGACAGCTTGTCTTGGTTCTGCGGAGTGATTTAAAGCTTGAAATCTGTCTTGCCTGGTGTACACTGGTATTTGATTAAAAATGTCCTGCAGCACCATTTCATGACTGTTATTGATAGTGCAATGTAAACACTTCTTTGTTTCTTTTCCCCTTGTCAAAAGATGCCATGCTTAAATTTTGCAAAATGCACTTATTTTTTGTAACTCAAAACAGAAAAGGCTAATCCAGGGCTGTTCAGGTAGTCCATATCCTTTCTGAAACACCCTTGAAAGGCTGATTTCTCGTGAGATATTTTGTTTAAACATCATTATTTTCATGTCTGACTCTGCAAAAACCCAACCATAGACTGCCGTGTCTTTGCCCAACTGGCAGGCCACATCTTTGGCATCAGCTTGCACCCTCCCTCTTGTGTCAGTACTGCTTGTATTGATTCATATCTCTTGTCTTTTAACTTCTGGACTCTGTAAATCAATTTGAAGCTTGACAAACTAAAATTAGCTTTGGAGAGATGTGTGGCAGCCAGACATCATCCTGTGTTGGGTGCTGAGGATGAGGAGGAGGGCAGAAAGCTGGTGCAAGGGGTTGTAGCTGCTCCCTGTGTTGTCCTCCTGCCATCCCAAGCAAGTATGACTTTTACCATCTCAAATACTCTGAAGACTTCATTTCCTGCAAACATTTAGACATAAAATTCTTGTTTGGGTTTCTGCAGTTGTAAATGCCATCAACACGCCTGTCTTCCCTCCATATACAACAGCTGAAATGGCTTCAGACTGTTTACTGTCAATAAAATTCAAAGTGATAATGTGGTGCCGCCTGTTCATCTCTGGCCCAGGCAGCAAAATGCAGAAACGTTACAAATTGTGAAGGAGTTAACAATGTTGAGAAGGAGAATTTGGGTTGCTTTGCTTTATTTTGGCCCAGAAATCTGTGTGTGGGCTCCCAGGGTTCAGCTCACTTGACTGAATGTAGATGCCCAATGGCATTTCATCCTGATGGCCTCCAGTGAGTACCAAACCTGTGGTGGTTGTGTCCTACATCGCATCCACTGTCTGTGGGTGAATGTGTGATACCCAGGGTTAATTCAGATGGCATCAGTTGTGTTTGGCCAACAGAATTGACCTTAATGAACAAGTAATATGGTTCTAAAATGAAAACCTGCTTTTTGCTGAGCATTGAAGTTGCTGAATCTCTTCAGCCTACCCAATGCCGTGTGAATTGCTGTGATTGCTGCTAAGATAAAAAATATCTAGTGAAGAAGTTGTTGGAGTAGCTCTGTGAGCATTGAAGTCCCCATGCATCTTGTGTA
>NW_010159603.1:6934-19073 GCF_000695765.1 Mesitornis unicolor
GTGCTCCTTACTGGTATGAGATGATGGGGGTGGGATTTCTGCTGAGGACCAAGGGTCTGTCCCAGTTGCTGCCCAGCACTGGGCAGGTCCTGCCTGTCTGTGGGGCCATTTGTACAAAAAGGGAGCGGTGTGCCCACAAACTGCTGCTCCTGCAGACAAGGAGTGGGAAAAGAAGATCTTGGATGCTGCCTTGGAGGCCATCCATGCACTTGGGCATGGAGCTCACCAGGTGATGAGCAAGGTCTTCTCCTTTCTAAACTGGCTCACCAACCCCTAGAGCAACAGAAAACATTGTTTTCAAGAAAAACATAACCGCTTTGTAACTGGGGGACATGGAAATAGCAACAATCAGTTTAAATTCTTGAGTAGTTCCTGGAGCACTTCAGTTCCCAGTTGTGGTCGTCTTGGCTTGAGGTTGACCTGTTGCCTTTCACTGCCTGTGACTATAGCTCTATGAGATGGAATAGAAAAATGGTCTGAAAAGTCTCTGAAATGTCTCTAACACGGCACTGAAGAAGGAAAAGGAGAGGAGATTTGGAAAATAATTGGAGATTTCACTATTCCAGAGCAAATACAGCATGCACTGATCCATGCAGCCCCATCTCCACACCGCATCCTTTCCTCAACAGCAGTGTCTTGAGTGTTTCCTCCCTCTCCCATGCCTAGGTTCACATCCTACTGGTTTCAGAGGCCAAACTGGTTGTACACCAGTGATCCTTAGCCGCAAGGACATGGGTACTGATCTCAGCCCACCTTAGCAAAGGGGCTCTCTCCTCTTGCTCCCACTCACGTGTGGTCCCTCACTGCAGTTCCTCACTTTGTCTTTTCTGGCTGAGGCAGGAGTCACTCCATGCTTAAAACTATTGATAACATGGGTAGAGCCAAGGTGAAAGAGCTGGGAAGTGAAAAATGACTGTCATAAAAGCACTATTTAATTTACCTCTACCCAGAGACTTCCCCTACCTTCTAGTTTTCCAGTTTCCTTAGAAACTAGGAGGCTTGGGAATTTTGGTACTGATTAGAAGAAAAATTACAGCATTTCTCTGATTGTCTGCCTCCTGAATGTAATGTGTCGATATTGAGTTCAAGACCTTGCTTCATTCTATCAAAAAATACTACAGTGATCAAAAATCATTTGTTTGATCTTTTAATTCAGCTGCTAAAGTGAGTTTCAGACTGGGTGAAGATAATTTCTAGATTGGTAAAGAAGGAAATCTGGTTTTGAGGACTGGAAAGTCATGTTTAAAGCAGTTCCCTCTTATAGATGGTGATATAAATGAGATTTATGTTTTTATTCCCATTTTTGGAAATACTTCTGCAGTTGCTTCTATAAAGCTTCCACTCCAGGGTAATTCTTTCCTTACTGAATTCAGATTTCTCATGTACGTGGAATTTATTTCACAATGTGGAAAGCTGAGAGCAAGTAGCCCTATGCAGATGTCTGTGGGCTATGACAGCAGGGTCCTTCCCAAGTCCCACCTGAGAAAACAGTGTGAGCTGCTGATCTTGACATATAAAATACTGCATGGTATAATTGATTAAAGTCAGAATGAATGAGAATTTGAAAAGGGCTTAAATGGCTTCATGTTTGAAATGCATTAATTGAAATTCACAATATATTCCCGCTCTGTTATAAAAGATCTGCTGCCTTATTTAAGCACACTAACTTTATATGCTGGTTTCTCAGAAGTGCTGTAATTTGTCTTGTGTTGTCAGCTATAATAATGCTATAAAAAAGCTCGGTGCTAACTGGGTATGGTTCTGGGCTGGTGTTTCCAGTTCCCATACTCTCCACTGCCCATCCATAAACCCCAGCAGTGTGGGCAGGGAGCAGGCAAGGACTTCACCACTTTGGGATGCCAAAACCCATCTTCCTTCCCCAAGACTCCAATGTACACAACAGGGAGGATTATGTGAGAAAATACAAACGTTGCACGCTTAAAGCACAGCTAAAATAAGGACCAGGGACAATCCAAGCTGCCTTTTAGCACTCTAATTAAAATTATTGCCTTGCCCCAGAGCATTTCCAGGCCATGCAGCCGGTGTGTGAGCCCTGCCTGGAGAAGGTGGTGAAGACGCTGTCAGAGCAATACATGTGCAATGCTGGTGGCACAGTTTTAGGGATCATTATAATGATGCTGAAATTGCTACCAGCACACCAAGTTGCCTCTCCACGCAGGGCACAACATCTGGAACTGGCTCTAGGAGAGGGGATGAGGGGTACCCAACCCAAGGAAATGAATGGCACGGATGCTGGAGAGTGCAGCAATCCCCTTGGCCCAGCTCGTTGTTTGCAACAGCGATTTCGTGCTACAAGGAAAACACAGTATTTTGGTAAAGAAGCTTAGGTACGTTGTCATTTACATAGCTAAAAGGTCTTTAGACACTTGGCTTTCTTCTGTCTCTGTGTGTAGATGTTCCTTTTAGATGACCATATGAAAAGAATTGAGTTTCTGTCTCAGGAAGGTGCAGATGAAGCATCTGCAACACCTGAAAGTGTTTATCTGGCAGAAGGGAGTGAAGAGGAACAGCAGACCATGTTCCTGCAGATACCATCTCCACCTTCCCACAGACATCCCCTTGCATCTGGGCATGACCCCCTGCCAGGGGCTGCAGCTGGAGTCATCCCCAAAAGCTGCCTTTTGTCTACATGTTGGTTTTGTTAACGGTCTTCGTCATGAGATGCCTAAAATGATTGCTATATCTTCCAGTACGATTGCAGATTTGGGTTAGACTTCATTTTATTGTTAAATATAGTTATAAGAGAATATTGGCTGAAAATTGTACCCCCTTTATGGATGAGAAGCACACATTTGGTGTTGTTTTTGGTGGAGGAGAAGGAGATGCTTTGGAGGAAACATCTTTGTTCAGCCCCGTACCGCACACCCGTTCAATTACCTGTCATTTAAGGAGAAGAGCAGCCTTTCAGATCTGAAGGCACGTAATTGTTGCAAAAAAAATCTGTGAGGAGAAACCAAATACCTTGGGAATAGCTGCTGTTGGCCTCCTGCACGGTTTGAAGTGCTGAGAAGTGTCTGAGAGAGGTGTCAGCGCCAAGATTAAGAGGAAATTTCCTGAGGCGAAATACTTGCGGGTCTTAAAATGTTTTCTTTGCTTTCAGAAAGTACACTTGTCCAAATGTTTCCCACGTGGGCCGAAATACCAGCAAATGCAGACGGTATAATTTCATACCTGGCACCAGAGGGTAAAACACATTTCAGGAACGGGCAGGAGAAGGGAAGGCAACCTTGGAGTCAGGGGCTTTATAAATCCTGATGTTTTAGCTTAGAAAGGCTTCGGACTTCGTGCTCCAGCGAGCACTATTTTAAGAACCTTTACTTGCTTGTTTTACTCTTTCACTTGGCTTTCTTTTTGAAGTGCTGTTATATCTCTTTCAGCTCGCAATGTTATTTCTTTGTCACTACGGCAACATCAAAGCAGACGCGTGCCCATCTCAGAAAAACGGAGGAGAGGTTCTCAGCCAAACTGCTGCTTCAATGAAACTCTCCTTTTTATTAGTTATTTATTTTTTGGAACTGTCATTTGGGGGTTATCCAAAAAGAAGCACAACCCCCATTGAAAAAGCAAAAGAGAGTAAGAAGATGCTATGGATAAATTGTTTTCTCTTTAAGTAAAGTGTATGGATGCTGGTCCTTCACCCTGGGGACCTGAAATCCTCCCTGTCCCTGTGGTTAATATCTGCTGGATATAGCCTGGAAGAATATCTTTGCCTGATAATTTCTAACACTGAGCTCTGGTAGCCCTGCACTTGAACATTTTTATTGTCCACCTGATGTCTCCTGCATCACAGAAAAAGGGCTCAATTTTCCCACCCAACTTGAACATCTACACTCAAAATGTCCAACCAATGGTTGGGCTCGATGATCTTAAAAGTCTTTTCCAACCAAAACCATTCCATGATTCTAAAACTTCCAAAGATGACTGTTCCCATCTTCTTGAAGTGTCATATTTTGGCTTGTTCTTGTCTCTCGGGGTGCGAACAGGCCACCAGGATGGCAGTGGGAAGTGCTTGGCTTGGCCAATGGCACGCTTGTCTATGTTAACCAAGCTGGAGCCCAACTACTCCATCCCCAGCTCTTCCTTCCCCATTTGTGTGCTGGGATCACACAGCAAAGACTTTTGCTGCCTCCCCCCACCATGGCAAAGGCTGTGTCTCTCTAGGGTCTGTATGGGCATCTCAGCACGTCCCCATTGGGCTTTGCAGCCATCTCCAGCGACTTGGGCATGCTGGGCCCTAAAACTAAAAATCACCTTTTTCTTCATAGTATCTCTGGCATCTCTTCCGTTCCTTTTTCTACTTTTTTAGCAGCTCTATCCTTCCCTTTCAAATTTAGTGAATAACTAAAAGAGAAAATAATGGTGTGAGCATCATGAGGGTCTAAGACAAGATCCTCTCTGCCCTATGAGCATGTCCAGGAGAGAAGCTGCATACAACGTTGTTGCTATATCAAGTCCTTTATGATCTTTTCATATTTTTTGGCACAAATGTCTTGATTTGCTGTCTTCTATCTGACCAAAACCCAACTCTGCTTTGGCCTGTGGTTGCCCTCAGAAATCCTTCTCTGGAAGGATTGTCCATCCTATGACAGGGAGCTTTGCATTAGGGCTTGGGATAAAATAGACTTCATAGTCCTGTGCTGTAATTTGGTAGTCAGGGTGGTTTAGTTCTGGATTAGCAGTTTAAGTTGTGAATCTTACAGAGGAAAGCAGCTTGACAGCTGGTTTTATAACTTACTATTAACAAGCTGGTTTGCAAGTGAGTCAATATTGTAAACAGAAGGGTACTGGTGTATTTTTCCCCCCAGTCCTTTTCCTGACTCTGTAATCCTTTGCCAGGCTGAATTAACACCTTTTTGGTTTAAGGGTATTAGCAGCCCAGTAATTAGTACCTTGCTGGGGTCACCTGGGGTCAGAGGAACAACCTTATCTGTTTAGAAATCGACTATTTTTAACACTATTCCTTCATGCAGCTGAGCTTGCATGCTCTCCATGTCTTTTTTTTCCACAACTATTTTTTTTATTTACTCCCATTTTCCAGCAATGCTGGAATAACAGAATAAACAGTATTAATTTTCCCTGCCATGGTTAATTAAACTGATCATAAATGAGACTCACTCTCTCCTAACATGCTCAGTCTTTCTTTTCATTGAGACACTTCACCAAATGCTATGGAGTCACTTTTTACAAGGTAATAACAAGTTCATCACTTTCTGAACAGCACAAACCTGTGCTGCTGCTTGCTTGGCTTGTGGGCAAGGTTGTTGCGTGCTCTTAGTCGCTTGTGCATAGTTTTCATTTCGTATCTTCATGCAGCAAGTGCTGCATATCTTTGAATCTTCAAAATAAATACTTTGGGAGAGCTTCAGAAATGGTTTGGTCAAAAAAAAAACCCAACTACATGCACTCATAAAGCAGTCCCATTACCTCTGTTTTGTATATAACATGCATTAACTGTTGTTACTCCTGCTAGCTAACAAATATATGTAGTTGTACCTTAAATCAATGCAATTGGAGAGATTTAGGACACAGAATTATGGTTTGTTTTCTTTCTAAAGCCATTTTTTCTATTAAAAAAAAAAAAAGAAAAACAAACCCTTCAGAAGCTTCCTAGTTACAATGACTCTGATTCAAATGACTGACATTCAGCTACAGCTTCTGGAAGTTTTCCATTGATTTATTTTTAATTGAACAAATGGCATATTTTAATGGGCAGTGTTGGATACCTAACAGCCCAGACCACAGCAAAATACCACCCCTGGAGATTAACAGAAAGTACAACTCTTGCCTCAAGTTCTCCTGGCTGGAGAAAACACCGAAGCAAGGATATAAATCTGTGTAGTGCTTTATTTATGGACTGTGGGCACCTTGCGTGGTTTACACACGGTGTAAATCCCTCTGGATTTGAAATGAGCCATTTGTGTACCTGGATTAAGTCATTGAGTCTGCTTGTTGGAGAAAGTGCTTGTGAACTAAACAGGTCTTTCCAGCAGTACTATTTTCATTATAGCTGAAATATATAATATTGACTCCAACTCTACACAAAGGTGTTAAATACAAGAAAATCAAATCTGTGTTAACTGCACAAACACAACAGAAGTCTAAGTCTGAGGTTGAACAACAGATAATTCTAACAAACTACATATTCATGCGTGTACGTGTCTCAGATATGGTATTTCTACTTATTTCTGGGTTAAGAGGGGTTTTTTGACCTTCAAGAAGAGGATGATCTAGACCTTGGGGGTTGGTTTCCTAACGTGGTTCCGGTTTGGTTTGCCTGTTTCTACCAGTGAAAATGCAAAAGCCCATGGTAAGACACTGAAATAGAGTGCATTTTAATTGATTTACAGCGGAAAAAGGCCACAGCCAAACTCAAAATGGCAAAGCCTGAATACTTCAGAAAGAAGTTGAATAATGCATTTATTAATGTAATGGCGAATTGCATCTCAAAGACTACCACTCTGCAAGCCAGGAGCTCTCTCTGAGATCAAGTGATTGAGTTCCTTGAATGGAAAGGTCCTACAGAGACTGAGTCTTCAATAACATCATTTGATTTATTCCATAATTTTATGGGTTTTCTCTCTCATTCTGATGTAAAGCAACGTGAGGCACGAAGGAGCATGAGGAAGTGGGAGGCTGTACCCTGGGGCAGGGGTAAAAGCAAGTTGTTTTTCCGTATTTAAGTGCTGCATTGTCCTTTGCGACTATCAAATACTGACTGCAGCTGTTGGGTGTAATTTCCCATCTGGAGAGCCACTTTTCCTGGATGTGTGCAGAGATGTTTGCTGCATGCAGGCTTTTCTATGGCAAGAACAGGGCTTGCAGGTGCCTGCACAAAACCCAGATTTGCATTACTTACAGAGAAGCCTTGGTTTCCCATCGTTGTAGGTCTTTTTGTTTCAAGGTGAGACTGACTGGAGAGGCTTGGGTGGTGTAGCAAGAAAGACTTCTAAAGAAAAGCACAGCCTGTGGGTTAATGGGACTTCAAATCCTCATGACAGCCTCTGGCATTGCATAGTTAAAGTAGTTAATCCACCGCTCGTGAGCGGTGCTCTGCCGGGCACTGCTCGCTGCGGTGATCCCCAAGTCTTGACCTTCTGGCATTCCTCCTTGCTTCTCCTCCCTTTCATAATTTCCTGTGCTCTTTCACCCCTTCCCTAGACCTCAATGACCTTTGCTGTTTCTTTATTCTTTGTTTCACACTATTGTGTTCATCGGAGGTTCCCGTAGGCGCTAGAGAAGAACGGTGCTTTAAACGCTCTTGGTTCAGAGTTCTTTAGCATTTATCTTAATCATGTGCCCGTTGGTAAATTCTTTATTATATATTTTGAAACACAGTGGAGACTGTCTCTACAAATCAATATGAAGTCTTCAATGTACAAAGGCACTGGGTCAGGAGATGCTGCTTCATTACACTGCTCTAAAACGAGTCTTTTCTCTGAAGCACTGCTCCAAAGTAGATGGTGGCTCATGGGATCAGTGCAAAAGCCCATTTATAGCCTTAAAAGTATGTGCTGGGGGTTATAGCCAAGGTGTCTTGGATATTTAGTGAGGTTTTTCTAACAGTACCAGCGCCTTCCTTTTAATATGCTGTTCTTTGATATCAACTACTTGGGGTTTGCTCCTCGTTTCAGCTGATAAATTATGTGTGGGTTTTATTTGTAACATTTATCTATGCACTCAAGAAAAGCTGCCCTGAGTCAATTTTATAATAAAGCTGAAGCAGATTTGGTATCTCTTAACAAGACATCCAGGATGGGAAAACCAGCTGGAGCTCTCCGTACCCATACACAGGAACCATAAAAGTGGTATAAAATGCAACAACGGGCTTGTAAAAGCCAACTGTTCAGTTTCTATGATTCACACGAGAAACCCAAGTGCTCTTCAGTTCACTGGAATGGAAAATAAAAGCCAGGTTGTGAGGACCTGGTTGGCGATCTGCTCAAAGACTTTCCAAAAATGTGGAGCACATAAACCCTTGGCCAACACTGAACTTCCCCATGAACCCAGCATGGTTGGGTGGGTTGAAACAACCCTGAGGACAGGGATGAGTATCAGTCCAGGACTATGGATGGTGGCTGCAGCCACCTTGAGTCACAGTGGGAGGTGAGGTTGAAGCCTGAGGATGCTTCCAGGCTGCCTGAAATGAGGCCAAACCAGCAGGAAATGGGTCAGGAAGTGAGAAGTTGGCTTTTGGGCTGGATTTTAACTGCTGCTTCTTGCTGATGGGATTCAAACTCTCTCTTCTTGCCTGTGATGGGAAGCAACTTAACAGCACCAGGCCCAGGAGCACCCCACTGCCATGGGGACACATGACAAAGGGGACCTCTCGTGTCACCTCCATTTCTGGCTGGAAAAACCTCAACAAATTCTTCCATAGAGTGCATGAGCCTCTCTTAGAGGAGGTGCATCCTGGCATGGAGCTGTGGGAAAGATGAGGGTCACTTAACTGAGTTTCCTTCAGATGGAGGACAGGTCTGGGTCTTGGGAAGACACAACCAGAGGTTTCTGAGGATCTTCAAAACTGAAGGTGGATGAGCACTGGCGCTCGGCACTGTCACTTCTGGACATGGTGTCTAAACCCTTTCCCTCTGAGTATATCTGAATATCCCCTTACTTTGGTGTGGTTAAAGCTCTCCTCCATTTTTTAAGAATGGTGCCAGGATTAACAATTTTGGAATAGGAGTCCAGGTGCTTGGATTTGCAGAGGAGCTGGATATGTGGGAAATGAAACAGAAAACATGGAGTTAGGCAGATTAAACATGTTGTAGGGCTGACAAGCCTTGAGATTGGGATTCTGGGGAAACCAGCATTAAAACCTAACTCTTTCATTGGATTTGTACACTATTTTGTAGGAGTTGTAAACAATTTACTAGTTAACAAACCTGTTGCAAATATTTAATACAATATCATTCATAATACATTTGGCATACCTTAGCCTAAAACCACTTGGTTTTTTTGAAAGTGGATCTTCATTTAATTGACTGCGAGACCCTTTCCATCTCAATGTTAAGGCACCATTATATCCTGGAAGGTTTTGTTATAGCTTGAAGGAAAAGATCACTGCCCCATCCTGACACTGACAAATTGAGTCCTTTTAGTCCTTAGACTTTCAACATGAGCCTTGCCTGCCATTTCTATGAAGGAATGTACCGGCTTCAATATCTCGCTCCAAAAAGGATTTGGAGGGAGAAGCACCCCTGCAGGCAAATTCCCCATCATTGATCAGCAAAGCACCTGCAACTGAGGGGGGAAGGAGGAGGAGGAGACCCTGCCGTGCTGGCCCTGGACAAAAGCAGCCCCCACTGCACCATCCAAGCACGTTTAAGTACATTCATAGCTATGTCCTACACTTATTTATGTGTCTGGGTTTGGTGTGCTATGAAAATGAACTTGTAAATGCTGAAAATACGGCTTTTGGGTTTTTTCAGCCATAATTAAATCAGTTTCACTACGCTGTTGGATCAGAAGGATCTTCTTTGCTTTCAGTCTGGGGAAATAAAACAATTTTTGGGTTTCAAGCTGTTTCACAAGTGAGGAGGAGAGGGCTCTTAGTCTTAATGAATGTCAACAAGCAGCTACAGCTGCCTGAGATTTACAAGAGAGGAAAATACTACAGACTGAATCCTTCTTCAAGATGCTTTATAACATTCAGACGAACATATTTAGTCTTGAAAATCATCTTGGACAGCAGTGCGTGTACACAAAGTCTGTCTGTCTACACACAAGATGGCTTTGCTGTTCAGATTTACCAGATAATGGTGTATATGTGGAAAAAGGGGGTTTCTGCGTCCTTGTAAGTGCATGGCTGGCACTTGCTAGCTTCATAGAGAGAAATTTGCTCTTTAAACTATTTTGGACGTATGCAATAAATCAATATAAATGATGAAATAAAACTCTGGGGTTTATTCTTGCACATTAATGCCATGGAGCATTTCTTGGAGTAAGAGTTGCCATCCTTTTTTCTCTGAAGAGGCATGAAGAATGTTATCTACAGGTCAATGGCTTGTTCCTGACTGCTTTAGAAAACATTTTGAGGAAAACCAGAAGATGCTGCACTGTTTCTTACACTGGAGTTGATTTACCTGCTGCACCCCTCTCTGGTTCAGGACTTTGCTCTCTTACATCCTGTAGTTTCCTACCAGCCTTACCTGTGGTAGCTGTGCTAGCAATAACCTGTCTGAAAGTGTTTCCAACTTGGGTTTCACAAAATAATGCCTGAAGAGTCACCCCAGAATGAACCAGAAGCTGCAGGTCCTTTTCAGTAACCTTCTTTTTCTCTGGTTTCAATAATGGAAATTATTTCCAGATTAGAAATAGTCACCCTCTGGCTGCAGCAAATAATTTGAATGCGTGCTTGCTTGCTGGATACTTGGACATCTGTGGGCATATTTCATTTATTATCTCATATTAAACCTAGAGGTGCTCTTAAAATCCAATATATTGTACAACAGCTTTGATCTGCAGGGAGCACTGTGATATTTGTAACAGAAGTGACCGCAAATAGCATTTAAAACTTACCTGATGTGTCCATTTAAATACTGTTTTGAATGATATCCCTTTGAGTTGCTTTCTCTCCTGTGCAAAGTCTCATTTCCAGCGAATTGTTGGAAAAATGAAACCACCTTATTTCAAAATATAGGAAGTTTGGTCATTTGAGCATGTCCTGACTTATAAGGCCAGGACTGAGGGAAGGGGAGAAAAGGGAGATGAGTAACTACCAAGATGGTATCGGTGACCAAAGGCTAGCACTGAGAAATGGGGAGCCCTGCTTATCTTCTCATATTCATGAACGACAAATGAAGATGGATGAATATGGGTTGTCGGCTTTCTTCTCGTCTGCCTCTGCAGCTGTATTGCAGGTAACTTGCCATGCCTGGAAAATAGCACTTTATGGGCTGAGAAACTTTATAAATTAGAAACTGCTACTTGAGAGGGGTGTTTTACCAACTGCTCTACCTTTAGTAGGCAGCAGTAGGTTTATTCTTGTGGTTTCTGCTTTGTTTTCCCTTTGCTGGTTGGGGATTTGATAGTAGCATCAAAGCTATCGCATAATCTGTGGTACATAGCACGACCCTCTTCTTTAGACTCTTTTCCTGCTCTTTCCTCCCTGCAGATAGACTTAAATCTGATAAATAAATACATATAGAAATACGAAGACTTTTTATTTTGCATTGCAAACCCTGAAGTATTGTCCAATATAGACGAGAAGGTACCTGGCTGCAGTGTGATGAGGGACGGGTGAGAACAGGACCTGCTGCTTTCCACAGAGCTCAAGGAAATGTTGGTTTGTAAACTGAGCACATAAACTGCTAGCCTGAAAAACAAGGTGAACGTCTATGGCTATAGTGGGGTTAAATTCAGGATTAAAATCTTAAAATATGCAATTTTAGCCCTGGAAGTTTTGCACCATGTGTCAGAACAGCGAACATGTTCCTGCATCTCCTTGACCACAGCCTGAACCACAAGCTCTTTGTTTCTGGTTTAGACATAAAAGCAGAGACATCTCCACCGCATCCCAAAGGGTACAAATCACACATGTAAAACTGAAAGAAAACTAAGCCCTTATCTTAAGTTCTCCAATTCAGGGGCATTTGCAAGGTTCTGGATTTATCCACCTGCCAGGAAGCAGAGATTTGCTTCTTCAGAATGTGAGTCATCTCCTCTGTGCTGAGAAAGCAGGTAGGCAGGCTTCAATCTTTCTCACTCAGTGCTGAAATGTGCTTTATTTTACAACTACAATGGGTAATCTTGCAATAATTTGATAATTCTGTGGTAATATGTTGTCCTTTTTCTGTTAAAGCCATGTGACAATGGCCATGGCATTGCTCATGTTTCAATCCCATCAAAAGCCAGAGGCAACCTCTACAAGAGGGTGAGAAAAAATGGCTGATAAATGATGTTTAAATATTCATTTCATGATTGAGCTGTAGAAAAGTTAGGAAGCTGGGAAACTGAGTAATACAGGACATTTGTTGGTTTTGTTTTTCATATATGGAAGGCAATGGATAGGGAAGACTGCCCAGTATTAGCATCTGCAAACATCTTCCACCCAGATATTCCTTAGCTGTGATGCAGACAAGTGTCGCAGTTTAGGGTTGGGCTGGCCACTAAACCCTGG